>NW_026607659.1:0-128976 GCF_029499605.1 Hyla sarda
AGGCACATAGCCGAGGTACATGCCGGCAATACGTCATCCCTTATACTACAGGGGTTGGAACGAGTTAGCCCACCTGTGAGGGGTGGCAATGTCAAGCTCAAACTCCTGGACCGAGAGGTCTATTGGATTTTGAGATTGGACAGTCGCGTCCCTCGGGGCCTTAATAAAAGGATGGACACCATTCTCCACTATTAGGCATTTTGGCTGAGATTCGTCTAGCTTTGTTCCTCCTGCTCGCCTTAACATAACACTTATTTGTGCATTTATATGGGTACCCCATATTTTAGTTTATATTTATGTTTTGATCTATTTTTGCTCTCTCCATCAAATTGGTGTTGTTATTCTTCTTGAATTTTCCTTTGTTCCTCTCAATCAGGACGCCCATTCTATTATAGGCTTTCTTTCCTCTTTTTCCCCCGTCCCTCCCCCCAGTTTTTCTCCCCTTTTCCTTGGCCGGTTTCAGTGTCCCAGATAAATTAGGATACTTGCTGATCCTGTAAGAGTATCTATGTTATGGTTTCATAGGATACAGTATTCTTTCTCTTGTGAGAAAGTGATTGGTATATATTATATTATTACATTATGTATTTTCTTATATAAAAAATCTTTTTATTTGTTATACAAAAAATATTAATACCATCTAATCTACTGTTTATCGCTTAACATTTTTTCCATATGAAACCTCAAACATAGCTCATTCCTTTCATCTTTTCTCTCCCTTTGGGGAGCAGTCTTAGAATAAGATTATGTGTTTTATTATTGACCTTTTTAAATATTTCACTTACATGTAATAAACATTTACTGTTTTTATATATTTCTGTATTGTCTAAGATTGTAACCTTTTTCCGTTACGTGAGGGTGATTACCCATGGTCCTCATTCCTTTTCTTCTTTCTTTTCCTTTCCTTTTCTTCTTTTTCTCTTTCTTTCTTTTTCCCCCTTCTTTTCCTCCTTTTTTTCCTTCCTTTTCTTCTCCGTTTTTTATCTTCTCTTCTCTCTTTTTTCTATTTTTCTATTTTTTTCCCTTGGTCCCTTCTTTGTCTCCGCTTTTTCCTCCTCACCTTCTTATCTTTTCTCCGGGTTTTACCCATCACCCCCACGTCACGGAAAGAGGAGGAGGACCCTATTCAGATGAGGCCGGATTACTGGTCGTTGTTTGAGGGGCCACCTATATAAGGTTTGTACTCACTGTATACTAGTGTATGACTAAGGTCCAGCCTTAGGACCGAAACGCGTCACCTTGTCATGTTCTCCTTGTCTTTTTGGCTATTGGAATAAACATCCAGTTCCTTCATATTCGCGCTGGACATTTTGCTTTTACTCTACAGATATTATATATAATCACATATAGTATATACTCTACAGATATTATATATAATCACATATAGTATATACTCTACAGATATTATATATAATCACATATAGTATATACTCTACAGATATTATATATAATCACATATAGTATATACTCTACAGATATTATATATAATCACATATAGTATATACTCTACAGATATTATATATAATCACATATAGTATATACTCTACAGATATTATATATAATCACATATAGTATATACTCTACAGATATTATATATATATAATCATATATAGTATATACTCTACAGATATTATATATTTAATCACATATAGTATATACTCTACAGATATTATATATAATCACATATAGTATATACTCTACAGATATTATATATTTAATCACATATAGTATATACTCTACAGATATTATATATATGATCACATATAGTATATACTCTACAGATATTATATATGTAATCACATATAGTATATACTCTACAGATATTATAAATAATCACATATAGTATATACTCTACAGATATTATATATAATCACATATAGTATATACTCTACAGATATTATATATATGATCACATATAGTATATACTCTACAGATATTATATATATAATCACATATAGTATATACTCTACAGATATTATATATAATCACATATAGTATATACTCTACAGATATTATATATAATCACATATAGTATATACTCTACAGATATTATATATAATGACATATAGTATATACTCTACAGATATATATATAATCACATATAGTATATACTCTACAGATATTATAGATAATCACATATAGTATATACTCTACAGATATTATATATATGATCACATATAGTATATACTCTACAGATATTATATATATGATCACATATAGTATATACTCTACAGATATTATATATATGATCACATATAGTATATACTCTACACATATTATATATAATCACATATAGTATATACTCTACAGATATTATATATATAATCACATATAGTATATACTCTACAGATATTATATATATAATCACATATAGTATATACTCTACAGATATTATATATAATCACATAGTATATACTCTACAGATATTATATATATAATCACATATAGTATATACTCTACAGATATTATATATATGATCACATATAGTATATACTCTACAGATATTATATATATAATCACATATAGTATATACTCTACAGATATTATATATTTAATCACATATAGTATATACTCTACAGATATTATCTATCTATATATATATATATAATCACATATAGCATATACTCTACAGATATTATATATATGATCACATATAGTATATACTCTACAGATATTATATATATAATCATATATAGTATATACTCTACAGATATTATATATATGATCACAAATAGTATATACTCTACAGATATTATATATAATCACATATAGTATATACTCTACAGATATTATATATGTAATCACATATAGTATATACTCTACAGATATTATATATATAATCACATATAGTATATACTCTACAGATATTATATATATGATCACATATAGTATATACTCTACAGATATTATATATATAATCACATATAGTATATACTCTACAGATATTATATATATATGATCACATATAGTATATACTCTACAGATATTATATATATAATCACATATAGTATATACTCTACAGATATTATATATATAATCACATATAGTATATACTCTACAGATATATATATATGATCACATATAGTATATACTCTACAGATATTATATATAATCACATATAGTATATACTCTACAGATATTATATATACGATCACATAAAGCATATACTCTACAGATATTATATATAATCACATATAGTATATACTCTACAGATATTATATATATAATCACATATAGTATATACTCTACAGATATTATATATATGATCACATATAGTATATACTCTACAGATATTATATATAATCACATATAGTATATACTCTACAGATATTATATATAATCACATATAGTATATACTCTACAGATATTATATATTTAATCACATATAGTATATACTCTACAGATATTATATATATGATCACATATACTATATACTCTACAGATATTATATATATGATCACATATACTATATACTCTACAGATATTATATATATATGATCACATATACTATATACTCTACAGATATTATATATAATCACATATAGTATATACTCTACAGATATTATATATATAATCACATATAGTATATACTCTACAGATATTATATATATAATCACATATAGTATATACTCTACAGATATTATATATAATCACATAAAGTATATACTCTACAGATATTATATATATGATCACATATAGTATATACTCTACAGATATTATATATATAATCACATATAGTATATACTCTACAGATATATATAATCACATATAGTATATACTCTACAGATATTATATATATAATCACATATAGTATATACTCTACAGATATATATATGATCACAAATAGTATATACTCTACAGATATTATATATAATCACATAAAGTATATACTCTACAGATATTATATATATATATATATATATATAATCACATATAGTATATACTCTACAGATATTATATATATAATCACATATAGTATATACTCTACAGATATTATATATATAATCACATATAGTATATACTCTACAGATATTATATATATGATCACATATAGTATATACTCTACAGATATTATATATATAATCACATATAGTATATACTCTACAGATATATATATGATCACAAATAGTATATACTCTACAGATATTATATATAATCACATATAGTATATACTCTACAGATATTATATATGTAATCACATATACCATATACTCTACAGATATTATATATATGATCACATATAGTATATACTCTACAGATATTATATATATAATCACATATAGTATATACTCTACAGTTATATATATATGATCACATATAGTATATACTCTACAGATATTATATATATAATCACATATAGTATATACTCTACAGATATTATATATATATGATCACATATAGCATATACTCTACAGATATTATATATAATCACATATAGTATATACTCTACAGATATTATATATATAATCACATATAGTATATACTCTACAGATATTATATATATAATCACATATAGTATATACTCTACAGATATTATATATATGATCACATATAGTATATACTCTACAGATATTATATATAATCACATATAGTATATACTCTACAGATATTATATATATAATCACATATAGTATATACTCTACAGATATTATATATATAATCACATATAGTATATACTCTACAGATATTATATATAATCACATAGTATATACTCTACAGATATTATATATATAATCACATATAGTATATACTCTACAGATATTATATATATGATCACATATAGTATATACTCTACAGATATTATATATATAATCACATATAGTATATACTCTACAGATATTATATATTTAATCACATATAGTATATACTCTACAGATATTATCTATCTATATATATATATATATAATCACATATAGCATATACTCTACAGATATTATATATATGATCACATATAGTATATACTCTACAGATATTATATATATAATCATATATAGTATATACTCTACAGATATTATATATATGATCACAAATAGTATATACTCTACAGATATTATATATAATCACATATAGTATATACTCTACAGATATTATATATGTAATCACATATAGTATATACTCTACAGATATTATATATATAATCACATATAGTATATACTCTACAGATATTATATATATGATCACATATAGTATATACTCTACAGATATTATATATATAATCACATATAGTATATACTCTACAGATATTATATATATATGATCACATATAGTATATACTCTACAGATATTATATATATAATCACATATAGTATATACTCTACAGATATTATATATATAATCACATATAGTATATACTCTACAGATATTATATATATATGATCACATATAGTATATACTCTACAGATATTATATATATAATCACATATAGTATATACTCTACAGATATTATATATATAATCACATATAGTATATACTCTACAGATATTATATATAATCACATATAGTATATACTCTACAGATATTATATATATATAATCACATATAGTATATACTCTACAGATATTATATATAATCACATATAGTATATACTCTACAGATATTATATATATATGATCACATATAGTATATACTCTACAGATATTATATATATAATCACATATAGTATATACTCTACAGATATTATATATATAATCACATATAGTATATACTCTACAGATATTATATATAATCACATATAGTATATACTCTACAGATATTATATATATATAATCACATATAGTATATACTCTACAGATATTATATATAATCACATATAGTATATACTCTACAGATATTATATATAATCACATAAAGTATATACTCTACAGATATTATATATATATATATATATATAATCACATATAGTATATACTCTACAGATATTATATATATAATCACATATAGTATATACTCTACAGATATTATATATATAATCACATATAGTATATACTCTACAGATATTATATATATGATCACATATAGTATATACTCTACAGATATTATATATATGATCACATATAGTATATACTCTACAGATATTATATATATAATCACATATAGTATATACTCTACAGATATTATATATTTAATCACATATAGTATATACTCTACAGATATTATCTATCTATGTATATATATAATCACATATAGCATATACTCTACAGATATTATATATATGATCACATATAGTATATACTCTACAGATATTATATATATAATCATATATAGTATATACTCTACAGATATTATATATATGATCACAAATAGTATATACTCTACAGATATTATATATAATCACATATAGTATATACTCTACAGATATTATATATGTAATCACATATAGTATATACTCTACAGATATTATATATATAATCACATATAGTATATACTCTACAGTTATATATATATGATCACATATAGTATATACTCTACAGATATTATATATATAATCACATATAGTATATACTCTACAGATATTATATATATATGATCACATATAGCATATACTCTACAGATATTATATATAATCACATATAGTATATACTCTACAGATATTATATATACGATCACATAAAGCATATACTCTACAGATATTATATATAATCACATATAGTATATACTCTACAGATATTATATATATAATCACATATAGTATATACTCTACAGATATTATATATATGATCACATATAGTATATACTCTACAGATATTATATATAATCACATATAGTATATACTCTACAGATATTATATATAATCACATAAAGTATATACTCTACAGATATTATATATATATATATATATATATAATCACATATAGTATATACTCTACAGATATTATATATATAATCACATATAGTATATACTCTACAGATATTATATATATAATCACATATAGTATATACTCTACAGATATTATATATATATAATCACATATAGTATATACTCTACAGATATTATATATATATGATCACATATAGCATATACTCTACAGATATTATATATAATCACATATAGTATATACTCTACAGATATTATATATACGATCACATAAAGCATATACTCTACAGATATTATATATAATCACATATAGTATATACTCTACAGATATTATATATATAATCACATATAGTATATACTCTACAGATATTATATATATGATCACATATAGTATATACTCTACAGATATTATATATAATCACATATAGTATATACTCTACAGATATTATATATAATCACATAAAGTATATACTCTACAGATATTATATATATATATATATATATAATCACATATAGTATATACTCTACAGATATTATATATATAATCACATATAGTATATACTCTACAGATATTATATATATGATCACATATACTATATACTCTACAGATATATATATAATCACATATAGTATATACTCTACAGATATTATATATATAATCACATATAGTATATACTCTACAGATATTATATATATAATCACATATAGTATATACTCTACAGATATTATATATAATCACATATAGTATATACTCTACAGATATTATATATAATCACATATAGTATAAACTCTACAGATATTATATATATAATCACATATAGTATATACTCTACAGATATTATATATAATCACATATAGTATATACTCTACAGATATTATATATATAATCACATATAGTATATACTCTACAGATATTATATATTTAATCACATATAGTATATACTCTACAGATATTATATATATAATCACATATAGTATATACTCTACAGATATTATATATATAATCACATATACTATATACTCTACAGATATATATATAATCACATATAGTATATACTCTACAGATATTATATATATAATCACATAGTATATACTCTACAGATATTATATATATATGATCACATATACTATATACTCTACAGATATATATATAATCACATATAGTATATACTCTACAGATATTATATATAATCACATATAGTATATACTCTACAGATATTATATATAATCACATATAGTATAAACTCTACAGATATTATATATATAATCACATATAGTATATACTCTACAGATATTATATATAATCACATATAGTATATACTCTACAGATATTATATATAATCACATATAGTATATACTCTACAGATATTATATATATAATCACATATAGTATATACTCTACAGATATTATATATATGATCACATATAGTATATACTCTACAGATATTATATAATCACATATAGTATATACTCTACAGATATTATATATTTAATCACATATAGTATATACTCTACAGATATTATCTATCTATATATATATAATCACATATAGCATATACTCTACAGATATTATATATATGATCACATATAGTATATACTCTACAGATATTATATATATAATCATATATAGTATATACTCTACAGATATTATATATATATATAATCATATATAGTATATACTCTACAGATATTATATATATAATCACATATAGTATATACTCTACAGATATTATATATAATCACATATAGTATATACTCTACAGATATTATATATGTAATCACATATACTATATACTCTACAGATATTATATAAATAATCACATATAGTATATACTCTACAGTTATATATATATGATCACATATAGTATATACTCTACAGATATTATATATATGATCACATATACTATATACTCTACAGATATTATATATATGATCACATATACTATATACTCTACAGATATTATATATAATCACATATAGTATATACTCTACAGATATTATATATATAATCACATATAGTATATACTCTACAGATATTATATATATGATCACATATAGTATATACTCTACAGATATTATATATAATCACATATAGTATATACTCTACAGATATTATATATAATCACATATAGTATATACTCTACAGATATTATATATTTAATCACATATAGTATATACTCTACAGATATTATATATGTAATCACATATAGTATATACTCTACAGATATTATATATATAATCACATATAGTATATACTCTACAGATATTATCTATCTATCTATATATATATAAAATCACATATAGCATATACTCTACAGATATTATATATATGATCACATATACTATATACTCTACAGATATATATATAATCACATATAGTATATACTCTACAGATATTATATATATAATCACATATAGTATATACTCTACAGATATTATATATATAATCACATATAGTATATACTCTACAGATATTATATATAATCACATATAGTATATACTCTACAGATATTATATATAATCACATAGTATATACTCTACAGATATTATATATAATCACATATAGTATATACTCTACAGATATTATATATAATCACATATAGTATATACTCTACAGATATTATATATAATCACATATAGCATATACTCTACAGATATTATATATATAACATATAGTATATACTCTACAGATATTATATATATGATCACATATAGTATATACTCTACAGATATTATATATAATCACATATAGTATATACTCTACAGATATTATATATAATCACATATAGTATATACTCTACAGATATTATATATATAATCACATATAGTATATACTCTACAGATATTATATATATGATCACATATACTATATACTCTACAGATATTATATATAATCACATATAGTATATACTCTACAGATATTATATATAATCACATAAAGTATATACTCTACAGATATTATATATATATATATATATATAATCACATATAGTATATACTCTACAGATATTATATATATAATCACATATAGTATATACTCTACAGATATTATATATATGATCACATATACTATATACTCTACAGATATATATATAATCACATATAGTATATACTCTACAGATATTATATATATAATCACATATAGTATATACTCTACAGATATTATATATATAATCACATATAGTATATACTCTACAGATATTATATATAATCACATATAGTATATACTCTACAGATATTATATATAATCACATATAGTATAAACTCTACAGATATTATATATATAATCACATATAGTATATACTCTACAGATATTATATATAATCACATATAGTATATACTCTACAGATATTATATATATAATCACATATAGTATATACTCTACAGATATTATATATTTAATCACATATAGTATATACTCTACAGATATTATATATATAATCACATATAGTATATACTCTACAGATATTATATATATAATCACATATACTATATACTCTACAGATATATATATAATCACATATAGTATATACTCTACAGATATTATATATATAATCACATAGTATATACTCTACAGATATTATATATATATGATCACATATACTATATACTCTACAGATATATATATAATCACATATAGTATATACTCTACAGATATTATATATAATCACATATAGTATATACTCTACAGATATTATATATAATCACATATAGTATAAACTCTACAGATATTATATATATAATCACATATAGTATATACTCTACAGATATTATATATAATCACATATAGTATATACTCTACAGATATTATATATAATCACATATAGTATATACTCTACAGATATTATATATATAATCACATATAGTATATACTCTACAGATATTATATATATGATCACATATAGTATATACTCTACAGATATTATATAATCACATATAGTATATACTCTACAGATATTATATATTTAATCACATATAGTATATACTCTACAGATATTATCTATCTATATATATATAATCACATATAGCATATACTCTACAGATATTATATATATGATCACATATAGTATATACTCTACAGATATTATATATATAATCATATATAGTATATACTCTACAGATATTATATATATATATAATCATATATAGTATATACTCTACAGATATTATATATATGATCACAAATAGTATATACTCTACAGATATTATATATAATCACATATAGTATATACTCTACAGATATTATATATGTAATCACATATACTATATACTCTACAGATATTATATAAATAATCACATATAGTATATACTCTACAGTTATATATATATGATCACATATAGTATATACTCTACAGATATTATATATATGATCACATATAGCATATACTCTACAGATATTATATATAATCACATATAGTATATACTCTACAGATATTATATATATGATCACATATACTATATACTCTACAGATATTATATATATGATCACATATACTATATACTCTACAGATATTATATATAATCACATATAGTATATACTCTACAGATATTATATATATAATCACATATAGTATATACTCTACAGATATTATATATATGATCACATATAGTATATACTCTACAGATATTATATATAATCACATATAGTATATACTCTACAGATATTATATATAATCACATATAGTATATACTCTACAGATATTATATATTTAATCACATATAGTATATACTCTACAGATATTATATATGTAATCACATATAGTATATACTCTACAGATATTATATATATAATCACATATAGTATATACTCTACAGATATTATCTATCTATCTATATATATATAAAATCACATATAGCATATACTCTACAGATATTATATATATGATCACATATACTATATACTCTACAGATATATATATAATCACATATAGTATATACTCTACAGATATTATATATATAATCACATATAGTATATACTCTACAGATATTATATATATAATCACATATAGTATATACTCTACAGATATTATATATAATCACATATAGTATATACTCTACAGATATTATATATAATCACATAGTATATACTCTACAGATATTATATATAATCACATATAGTATATACTCTACAGATATTATATATAATCACATATAGTATATACTCTACAGATATTATATATAATCACATATAGCATATACTCTACAGATATTATATATATAACATATAGTATATACTCTACAGATATTATATATATGATCACATATAGTATATACTCTACAGATATTATATATAATCACATATAGTATATACTCTACAGATATTATATATAATCACATATAGTATAAACTCTACAGATATTATATATATAATCACATATAGTATATACTCTACAGATTTTATATATAATCACATATAGTATATACTTTACAGATATTATATATATAATCACATATAGTATATATTCTACAGATATTATATATATATATATATATATATATATATATATATAATGTAAGGATTCCTCCTTGGGGGATTAGCTCCGGGATCGTCCTGGACACTGCCACGGGACACGTTTCCACTCAATAAACCCGCAGACAAAGGTTATTCATGCACGCCTGGCACCTTGCCAGCTTTATTTAGACAGGTTGCAGGTAAAACAAAACATAACTCAATAACAAACCAAAGTCCTAGACCGTCTGGTCACTGACTACACATATCAGCATGCCCTGACTACTATCTGGTGATCTCAGCCAGCATAAAACATGTGACCCTGCAACCTGTTACTCACAGTTCACACCACCTCTTCACTTCTTGGACCGCTCACAGTTCGCTGTGTTTCCTCAACAGGGTCCATGTGTCTCCCCCTACAGTGACATAACAGGGTCCGTGTGTCTCCCCCTACAGTGACATAACAGGGTCCGTGTGTCTCCCCCTACAGCGACATAACAGGGTCCATGTGTCTCCCCCTACAGCGACATAACAGGGTCCGTGTGTCTCCCCCTACAGCGACATAACAGGGTCCGTGTGTCTCCCCCTACAGTGACATAACAGGGTCCGTGTGTCTCCCCCTACAGCGACATAACAGGGTCCGTGTGTCTCCCCCTACAGTGACATAACAGGGTCCGTGTGTCTCCCCCTACAGCGACATAACAGGGTCCATGTGTCTCCCCCTACAGCGACATAACAGGGTCCGTGTGTCTCCCCCTACAGCGACATAACAGGGTCCGTGTGTCTCCCCCTACAGCGACATAACAGGGTCCGTGTGTCTCCCCCTACAGTGACATAACAGGGTCCGTGTGTCTCCCCCTACAGCGACATAACAGGGTCCATGTGTCTCCCCCTACAGCGACATAACAGGGTCCGTGTGTCTCCCCCTACAGCGACATAACAGGGTCCGTGTGTCTCCCCCTACAGTGACATAACAGGGTCCGTGTGTCTCCCTCTACAGCGACATACCAGGGTCCGTGTGTCTCCCCCTACAGCGACATAACAGGGTCCGTGTGTCTCCCCCTACAGCGACATAACAGGGTCCGTGTGTCTCCCCCTACAGCGACATAACAGGGTCCGTGTGTCTCCCCCTACAGCGACATAACAGGGTCCATGTGTCTCCCCCTACAGCGACATAACAGGGTCCGTGTGTCTCCCCCTACAGTGACATAACAGGGTCCGTGTGTCTCCCCCTACAGCGACATAACAGGGTCCGTGTGTCTCCCCCTACAGTGACATAACAGGGTCCGTGTGTCTCCCCCTACAGCGACATAACAGGGTCCGTGTGTCTCCCCCTACAGTGACATAACAGGGTCCGTGTGTCTCCCCCTACAGTGACATAACAGGGTCCGTGTGTCTCCCCCTACAGCGATATAACAGGGTCCGTGTGTCTCCCCCTACAGTGACATAACAGGGTCCGTGTGTCTCCCTCTACAGCGACATACCAGGGTCCGTGTGTCTCCCCCCTACAGCGACATAACAGGGTCCGTGTGTCTCCCCCTACAGCGACATAACAGGGTCCGTGTGTCTCCCCCTACAGCGACATAACAGGGTCCGTGTGTCTCCCCCTACAGTGACATAACAGGGTCCAAGTGTCTCCCCCTACAGCGACATAACAGGGTCCGTGTGTCTCCCCCTACAGCGACATAACAGGGTCCGTGTGTCTCCCCCTACAGCGACATAACAGGGTCCGTGTGTCTCCCCCTACAGTGACATAACAGGGTCCGTGTGTCTCCCCCTACAGTGACATAACAGGGTCCGTGTGTCTCCCCCTACAGCGATATAACAGGGTCCGTGTGTCTCCCCCTACAGCGACATAACAGGGTCCGTGTGTCTCCCCCTACAGCGATATAACAGGGTCCGTGTGTCTCCCCCTACAGCGATATAACAGGGTCCGTGTGTCTCCCCCTACAGCGACATAACAGGGTCCGTGTGTCTCCCCCTACAGTGACATAACAGGGTCCGTGTGTCTCCCCCTACAGCGACATAACAGGCTCCGCGTGTCTCCCCCTACAGCGACATAACAGGGTCCGTGTGTCTCCCCCTACAGCGACATAACAGGGTCCGTGTGTCTCCCCCTACAGCGACATAACAGGGTCCGCGTGTCTCCCCCTACAGCGACATAACAGGGTCCGTGTGTCTCCCCCTACAGCGACATAACAGGGTCCGTGTGTCTCCCCCTACAGTGACATAACAGGGTCCGTGTGTCTCCCCCTACTGCGACATAACAGGGTCCGTGTGTCTCCCCCTACAGTGACATAACAGGGTCCGTGTGTCTCCCCCTACAGCGACATAACAGGGTCCGTGTGTCTCCCCCTACAGTGACATAACAGGGTCCGTGTGTCTCCCCCTACAGTGACATAACAGGGTCCGTGTGTCTCCCCCTACAGCGATATAACAGGGTCCGTGTGTCTCCCCCTACAGTGACATAACAGGGTCCGTGTGTCTCCCTCTACAGCGACATACCAGGGTCCGTGTGTCTCCCCCCTACAGCGACATAACAGGGTCCGTGTGTCTCCCCCTACAGCGACATAACAGGGTCCGTGTGTCTCCCCCTACAGTGACATAACAGGGTCCGTGTGTCTCCCCCTACAGTGACATAACAGGGTCCAAGTGTCTCCCCCTACAGCGACATAACAGGGTCCGTGTGTCTCCCCCTACAGTGACATAACAGGGTCCGTGTGTCTCCCTCTACAGCGACATACCAGGGTCCGTGTGTCTCCCCCCTACAGCGACATAACAGGGTCCGTGTGTCTCCCCCTACAGCGACATAACAGGGTCCGTGTGTCTCCCCCTACAGTGACATAACAGGGTCCGTGTGTCTCCCCCTACAGTGACATAACAGGGTCCAAGTGTCTCCCCCTACAGCGATATAACAGGGTCCGTGTGTCTCCCCCTACAGTGACATAACAGGGTCCGTGTGTCTCCCTCTACAGCGACATACCAGGGTCCGTGTGTCTCCCCCCTACAGCGACATAACAGGGTCCGTGTGTCTCCCCCTACAGCGACATAACAGGGTCCGTGTGTCTCCCCCTACAGCGACATAACAGGGTCCGTGTGTCTCCCCCTACAGTGACATAACAGGGTCCAAGTGTCTCCCCCTACAGCGACATAACAGGGTCCGTGTGTCTCCCCCTACAGCGACATAACAGGGTCCGTGTGTCTCCCCCTACAGCGACATAACAGGGTCCGTGTGTCTCCCCCTACAGTGACATAACAGGGTCCGTGTGTCTCCCCCTACAGTGACATAACAGGGTCCGTGTGTCTCCCCCTACAGTGATATAACAGGGTCCGTGTGTCTCCCCCTACAGCGACATAACAGGGTCCGTGTGTCTCCCCCTACAGCGATATAACAGGGTCCGTGTGTCTCCCCCTACAGCGATATAACAGGGTCCGTGTGTCTCCCCCTACAGCGACATAACAGGGTCCGTGTGTCTCCCCCTACAGTGACATAACAGGGTCCGTGTGTCTCCCCCTACAGCGACATAACAGGCTCCGCGTGTCTCCCCCTACAGCGACATAACAGGGTCCGTGTGTCTCCCCCTACAGCGACATAACAGGGTCCGTGTGTCTCCCCCTACAGCGACATAACAGGGTCCGCGTGTCTCCCCCTACAGCGACATAACAGGGTCCGTGTGTCTCCCCCTACAGCGACATAACAGGGTCCGTGTGTCTCCCCCTACAGTGACATAACAGGGTCCGTGTGTCTCCCCCTACTGCGACATAACAGGGTCCGTGTGTCTCCCCCTACAGTGACATAACAGGGTCCGTGTGTCTCCCCCTACAGCGACATAACAGGGTCCGTGTGTCTCCCCCTACAGTGACATAACAGGGTCCGTGTGTCTCCCCCTACAGTGACATAACAGGGTCCGTGTGTCTCCCCCTACAGCGATATAACAGGGTCCGTGTGTCTCCCCCTACAGTGACATAACAGGGTCCGTGTGTCTCCCTCTACAGCGACATACCAGGGTCCGTGTGTCTCCCCCCTACAGCGACATAACAGGGTCCGTGTGTCTCCCCCTACAGCGACATAACAGGGTCCGTGTGTCTCCCCCTACAGTGACATAACAGGGTCCGTGTGTCTCCCCCTACAGTGACATAACAGGGTCCAAGTGTCTCCCCCTACAGCGACATAACAGGGTCCGTGTGTCTCCCCCTACAGCGACATAACAGGGTCCGTGTGTCTCCCCCTACAGCGACATAACAGGGTCCGTGTGTCTCCCCCTACAGTGACATAACAGGGTCCGTGTGTCTCCCCCTACAGCGATATAACAGGGTCCGTGTGTCTCCCCCTACAGCGACATAACAGGGTCCGTGTGTCTCCCCCTACAGCGATATAACAGGGTCCGTGTGTCTCCCCCTACAGCGATATAACAGGGTCCGTGTGTCTCCCCCTACAGCGACATAACAGGCTCCGCGTGTCTCCCCCTACAGCGACATAACAGGGTCCGTGTGTCTCCCCCTACAGCGACATAACAGGGTCCGTGTGTCTCCCCCTACAGTGACATAACAGGGTCCGTGTGTCTCCCCCTACAGCGACATAACAGGGTCCGTGTGTCTCCCCCTACAGCGACATAACAGGGTCCGTGTGTCTCCCCCTACAGTGACATAACAGGGTCCGTGTGTCTCCCCCTACAGCGACATGCTGTTACCCAGGGAGAGCCCCAACTATTCTGTTTCTTTTCCTTTTAAACACACACTTTCCCTTCCTGATACCTCATTAATCAGGCCACAGGTGGAGCATTCTGCAGAGATAGCAAGGGAAATACACCCTTTCCTTGCCACACTGCCACATATCCCCCCCCCCCTCTGCTCAGACCACCGGGAAGGAGAACTTGTATTCAAAAGGCAGAGTCCAACTGCCTTTCCTTTTCCTTGAACAACTATGTCCAACAGGTTTTGAGGCACTTGGCTTCCTTCATCAGTAGATTTTATCTGCACCACTTCAATGGTGCACCCTTCTTTCATTCGCACTTTCATCAGCCACCGAGCACAAGACTTTTGGTCACCTTTGACAAATTCCTTGTAAAAAGCTCCATTCATGTCACACCTTTCCAACACCAGGTTCTTCATCTTGGTCTGTGCAGTGCTCTGGACACTAGGTGCGGACAAGGCAGATGCTCTAGGCCATTGTCTTCTTCTGTCACTGGTATGACCATTGCACGAACTTTGCTGGTGGCCAACCGAGCCTGTATCACCCATTTGCAGGTCTTCTAAGTCATCCTCCACAATTTCAGGAGGCTTCCCTTTAATGCACCTGTCCATCTTCTCCTTGAGACGGACTCTTCTCCAAATTCTACTTCTGCGGACTTTCTTCCAGTGTTTTCTAATCCAGTGCCTCTCAGGGTTTCCACCACGACCCAGTCTTCTATCACAGTGACCTCTTTTTAAGGACTCTGCTTTCTTATTAGCCCTTTCTTTAGGGACACCGACCTTCGCATCTATAGGCTGAGAACTCTTGGCTCCTTTAGGCAGTTTTTCACCTGCACCTTCAAATTTGTCACTGACTTTACTTGCAGCTTCTGCAGTTATCTCTGGTTTAACTTCTGCCTCAGAATTTTCACCATCCAATGTCAATATCTCTGCAGCTTCAGAGGACTTCCCATATGGTTTCACCTCAGTCTCCGCTTCAGAGGACTTCCCATATGGTTTCACCTCAGTCTCAGCTTCAGAGGACTTCCCATATGGTTTCACCTCAGTCTCAGCTTCAGAGGACTTCCCATATGGTTTCACCTCAGTCTCAGCTTCAGAGGACTTCCCATATGGTTTCTTCTCATGGTCTTCAGACTCTACTGTTTCTTGCGTCCATTGTTCAGACTCCGCCTTTTTTAGAGAAAGCATCCCTGTCTCCAGTAGCTTTTGCCCCACAAGCAGTTTTTCTTCTTTTACACGGACGGCTGTGGCCTCAGTTTCCATCTGAGACACTTTTAACCTCTCGTTAGCCAGTTCTGCTATAACTTGGTCACGGCTTTCTTTTAGGACCTTCATGTCCCCTTCCAGCTTTAAATATTTCTGCTGCTCACTCTTGAGCTTAGCAGAGTTCTTCTCACTTTCCAGCAATTCTGTCAAGTTTTTGCCCGTATCCTCCAGGGACAGCAGTTGTTCTCTCATCTGCTCATTATCTTTATTCAGTTGCGCCATCTTGGACACTTTCTGCTCATAGACTTTTAGCTGAGCCTCTTGTTCAGAGAGCTGAGTACCCAGTGAATCCAAGGCAGCTGCGCGAGACTTAATATGCGTTTCGTTCTGCGCCTCCAGGCTCTGCACCTTATGAGCCATTACCACTTTCTCCTTCTCCAGCTCTTCCATGGCTACCAACCTAGCCTTGTGATCACTTTGTAGAGCCAGATATGCCCCACACAGGACATTTACTTCTTCATCCTTGAATGAGATCTGCTTGGCCAGAATCTCCAATTCTCTCTCCTTGCTGGTCATAAGACCCTGGGAGCGGGACAGTTCCTCCTGCAGAGCCGCACACTCACTTTTGTGAAGCTCCATATCTTTCTGCAGCTGAAGCGTCGCTTCCTGCTCTTTATTCAAGTCTGCAAGCGTTTTTTCTTTCTCGTCTGTCAGGTGATGAACTACTTCTTCCTTTTGAGACAATTTAGCAGAAACCATCTGTAAGGTTTCTTCAAGGTTCTGGATCTGCTCCCTTTTTTTACCAAGACCAGCGCGTTTTTTCCGAGATCTCTTACTTTCAGCGGTCTCCTTACTCTCGCTGCTGGACCTTGTGACATTCTCTTGTCCTCTGACAGTCACCTGTGCTTGGCCTGTCTCTTCCTTCAAGCCAACTCGTTCAGACTCTTCTCCACCTTTAGGAGTAGTCTCCCCCTTTTCAAGGGTCTTGGCCACTTGGGCTTCAGGGTAGTTCCTGGACAGTCTCTCTGGACTGTCTCTCTGCTCACTGGCAGACTTCTCTTTCACTTCAACACTGTCTCTCTGCTGCCCAGCAGAAAGGTCTAGGGCTCCTGGGTCTGCAACAACATCTGGTCCAGTGGTTCGACCTTCCTGGTCACGATCCATCTCTGGTCCAGACATCACATCGCCTTCACTCAGGACTCTGTCTGTGACAGTAAGCGCAGCACCCAGCTCCACATGTACTCTCTTCAGTACTTCTGCATTATCCACAGACATCTCTATAGCTTCTTTTCCAGTCACCTCTTCCAGATGACCGCGCAACTCTAGCCCCACCTTGGGCTCATCTTCAGATGGCGGATGGAACCCATGTTCCTGTACCTGATCCGTTTCTGGTTTCACTGAAGATTCTGTTTCAGTCAGAGGCGCACTTGTCACTTGAGTCGCTGGATCCTCATGGACTTGACTCACGGTCTGGTCTTCAGCTCCCCCAGCAGTCTGGCAGACCCCTATCTGACCTACATCTAGTGACTGCTGACACTCCCCGTCCTCAGCCTCTGCTGAGTAACTCTCCACTAGTGTGTGATGCAAGTCAGGTGTTGTGGGCCTATCAGGTGTTCCTGCTCTAGTTACCCGACAGTCTTCCCATAATTGCTGACAAAATTGAAAATCCGTCCCCAGTACTACATCATACTCCAAGGAGGGCGCTATTGCAACCTTGTGACCTATAGTACTATAGGGAGTAGAAATACAGACATTAACCGTTTTATAACCCCAAATACCAGCCTGCATAGACACTATAGCAGGGTCCGGCCTGTATAGACACTATAGCGGGGTCAGGCCTATATAGACATTATAGCGGGGTCCGGCCTGTATAGACATTATAGCGGGGTCAGGCCTGTATAGACATTATAGCGGGGTCAGGCCTGTATAGACATTATAGCGGGGTCAGGCCTGTATAGACATTATAGCGGGGTCCGGCCTGTATAGACATTATAGCGGGGTCAGGCCTGTATAGACATTATAGCGGGGTCCGGCCTGCATAGACACTATAGCGGGGTCAGGCCTGTATAGACACTATAGCGGGGTCCGGCCTGTATAGACACTATAGCGGGGTCAGGCCTATATAGACATTATAGCGGGGTCAGGCCTGTATAGACATTATAGCGGGGTCCGGCCTGTATAGACATTATAGCGGGGTCCGGCCTGTATAGACATTATAGCGGGGTCCGGCCTGTATAGACATTATAGCGGGGTCCGGCCTGTATAGACATTATAGCGGGGTCCGGCCTGTATAGACATTATAGCGGGGTCCGGCCTGTATAGACATTATAGCGGGGTCCGGCCTGTATAGACATTATAGCGGGGTCCGTCCTGTATAGACATTATAGCAGGGTCCGGCCTGTATAGACATTATAGCGGGGTCCGGCCTGTATAGACACTATAGCGGGGTCCGGCCTGTATAGACACTATAGCGGGGTCCGGCCTGCATAGACATTATAGCGGGGTCCGTCCTGTATAGACATTATAGCGGGGTCCGGCCTGTATAGACATTATAGCGGGGTCCGGCTTGTATAGACATTATAGCGGGGTCCGGCCTGTATAGACATTATAGCGGGGTCCGGCCTGTATAGACATTATAGCGGGGTCCGGCCTGTATAGACATTATAGCGGGGTCCGGCCTGCATAGACATTATAGCGGGGTCCGGCCTGTATAGACATTATAGCGGGGTCCGTCCTGTATAGACATTATAGCGGGGTCCGGCCTGTATAGACATTATAGTGGGGTCCGGCCTGTATAGACATTACAGCAGGGTCAGGCCTGCATAGACATTATAGCGGGGTCCGTCCTGTATACACATTATAGCGGGGTCCGGCCTGTATAGACATTATAGCGGGGTCCGTCCTGTATAGACATTATAGCGGGGTCCGGCCTGTATAGACATTATAGCGGGGTCCGGCCTGTATAGACATTACAGCAGGGTCCGGCCTGTATAGACATTATAGCGGGGTCCGGCTTGTATAGACATTATAGCGGGGTCCGGCTTGTATAGACACTATAGCGGGGTCTGGCCTGTATAGACATTATAGCGGGGTCCGGCTTGTATAGACATTATAGCGGGGTCCGGCCTGCATAGACATTATAGCGGGGTCCGGCTTGTATAGACATTATAGCTGGGTCCGGCTTGTATAGACATTATAGCGGGGTCCGGCCTGTATAGACATTATAGCGGGGTCCGGCCTGTATAGACATTATAGCGGGGTCTGGCCTGTATAGACATTATAGCGGGGTCCGGCCTGTATAGACATTATAGCGGGGTCCGTCCTGTATAGACATTATAGCGGGGTCCGGCCTGTATAGACATTATAGCGGGGTCCGGCCTGCATAGACACTATAGCGGGGTCCGGCCTGTATAGACACTATAGCGGGGTCCGGCCTGTATAGACACTATAGCGGGGTCCGGCCTGTATAGACATTATAGCGGGGTCCGGCCTGTATAGACATTATAGCGGGGTCCGGCCTGTATAGACACTATAGCGGGGTCCGGCCTGTATAGACACTATAGCGGGGTCCGGCCTGTATAGACATTATAGCGGGGTCCGGCCTGCATAGACACTATAGCGGGGTCCGGCCTGTATAGACATTATAGCGGGGTCCGGCCTGTATAGACATTATAGTGGGGTCCGGCCTGTATAGACATTATAGCGGGGTCCGGCCTGCATAGACATTATAGCGGGGTCCGGCCTGTATAGACATTATAGCGGGGTCTGGCCTGTATAGACACTATAGCGGGGTCCGGCCTGTATAGACATTATAGCGGGGTCCGGCCTGTATAGACATTATAGCGGGGTCCAGCCTGCATAGACATTATAGCGGGGTCCGGCCTGTATAGACATTATAGCGGGGTCCGTCCTGTATAGACATTACAGCAGGGTCCGGCCTGTATAGACATTATAGCGGGGTCCGGCCTGTATAGACATTATAGCGGGGTCCGGCCTGTATAGACACTATAGCGGGGTCCGGCCTGTATAGACATTATAGCGGGGTCCAGCCTGCATAGACATTATAGTGGGGTCCGGCCTGTATAGACATTATAGCGGGGTCCGGCCTGTATAGACACTATAGCGGGGTCCGGCCTGTATAGACACTATAGCGGGGTCCGGCCTGCATAGACATTATAGCGGGGTCCGGCCTGTATAGACATTATAGTGGGGTCCGGCCTGTATAGACATTATAGCGGGGTCCGGCCTGTATAGACATTATAGTGGGGTCCGGCCTGCATAGACATTATAGCGGGGTCCGGCCTGTATAGACATTATAGCGGGGTCCGGCCTGTATAGACATTATAGCGGGGTCCGGCCTGCATAGACACTATAGCGGGGTCCGGCCTGTATAGACATTATAGCGGGGTCCGGCCTGTATAGACATTATAGCGGGGTCCGGCCTGTATAGACATTATAGCGGGGTCCGGCCTGCATAGACACTATAGCGGGGTCTGGCCTGTATAGACACTATAGCGGGGTCCGGCCTGTATAGACATTATAGCGGGGTCCGGCCTGCATAGACACTATAGCGGGGTCTGGCCTGTATAGACACTATAGCGGGGTCCGGCCTGTATAGACATTATAGCGGGGTCCGGCCTGCATAGACATTATAGCGGGGTCCGGCCTGTATAGACATTATAGCGGGGTCCGGCTTGTATAGACATTATAGCGGGGTCCGGCCTGTATAGACATTATAGCGGGGTCCGGCCTGTATAGACATTATAGCGGGGTCCGGCCTGTATAGACATTATAGCGGGGTCCGGCCTGTATAGACATTATAGCGGGGTCCGGCCTGCATAGACATTATAGCGGGGTCCGGCCTGTATAGACATTATAGCGGGGTCCGGCCTGCATAGACATTATAGCGGGGTCCGGCCTGTATAGACATTATAGCGGGGTCCGTCCTGTATAGACATTACAGCAGGGTCCGGCCTGTATAGACATTATAGTGGGGTCCGGCCTGCATAGACATTATAGCGGGGTCCGGCCTGTATAGACATTATAGCGGGGTCCGGCCTGTATAGACATTATAGCGGGGTCCGGCCTGTATAGACATTATAGCGGGGTCCGGCTTGTATAGACATTATAGCGGGGTCCGGCCTGTATAGACATTATAGCGGGGTCCGGCCTGCATAGACATTATAGCGGGGTCCGGCCTGTATAGACATTATAGCGGGGTCCGTCCTGTATAGACATTATAGCGGGGTCCGGCCTGTATAGACATTATAGCGGGGTCCGGCCTGTATAGACATTATAGCGGGGTCCGGCCTGTATAGACATTATAGCGGGGTCCGGCCTGCATAGACACTATAGCGGGGTCCGGCCTGTATAGACATTATAGCGGGGTCCGGCCTGTATAGACACTATAGCGGGGTCCGGCCTGCATAGACACTATAGCGGGGTCCGGCCTGTATAGACACTATAGCGGGGTCCGGCCTGCATAGACATTATAGCGGGGTCAGGCCTGTATAGACACTATAGCGGGGTCCGGCCTGTATAGACATTATAGCGGGGTCCGGCCTGCATAGACACTATAGCGGGGTCCGGCCTGCATAGACATTATAGCGGGGTCCGGCCTGTATAGACATTATAGCGGGGTCCGGCTTGTATAGACATTATAGCGGGGTCAGGCCTGTATAGACATTATAGCGGGGTCCGGCCTGTATAGACATTATAGCGGGGTCCGGCCTGTATAGACATTATAGCGGGGTCCGGCCTGTATAGACATTATAGCGGGGTCCGGCCTGTATAGACATTATAGCGGGGTCCGGCCTGCATAGACACTATAGCGGGGTCTGGCCTGTATAGACACTATAGCGGGGTCCGGCCTGTATAGACATTATAGCGGGGTCCGGCCTGCATAGACACTATAGCGGGGTCTGGCCTGTATAGACACTATAGCGGGGTCCGGCCTGTATAGACATTATAGCGGGGTCCGGCCTGCATAGACATTATAGCGGGGTCCGGCCTGTATAGACATTATAGCGGGGTCCGGCTTGTATAGACATTATAGCGGGGTCCGGCCTGTATAGACATTATAGCGGGGTCCGGCCTGTATAGACATTATAGCGGGGTCCGGCCTGTATAGACATTATAGCGGGGTCCGGCCTGTATAGACATTATAGCGGGGTCCGGCCTGCATAGACATTATAGCGGGGTCCGGCCTGTATAGACATTATAGCGGGGTCCGGCCTGCATAGACATTATAGCGGGGTCCGGCCTGTATAGACATTATAGCGGGGTCCGTCCTGTATAGACATTACAGCAGGGTCCGGCCTCTATAGACATTATAGTGGGGTCCGGCCTGCATAGACATTATAGCGGGGTCCGGCCTGTATAGACATTATAGCGGGGTCCGGCCTGTATAGACATTATAGCGGGGTCCGGCCTGTATAGACATTATAGCGGGGTCCGGCTTGTATAGACATTATAGCGGGGTCCGGCCTGTATAGACATTATAGCGGGGTCCGGCCTGCATAGACATTATAGCGGGGTCCGGCCTGTATAGACATTATAGCGGGGTCCGTCCTGTATAGACATTATAGCGGGGTCCGGCCTGTATAGACATTATAGCGGGGTCCGGCCTGTATAGACATTATAGCGGGGTCCGGCCTGTATAGACATTATAGCGGGGTCCGGCCTGCATAGACACTATAGCGGGGTCCGGCCTGTATAGACATTATAGCGGGGTCCGGCCTGTATAGACACTATAGCGGGGTCCGGCCTGCATAGACACTATAGCGGGGTCCGGCCTGTATAGACACTATAGCGGGGTCCGGCCTGCATAGACATTATAGCGGGGTCAGGCCTGTATAGACACTATAGCGGGGTCCGGCCTGTATAGACATTATAGCGGGGTCCGGCCTGCATAGACACTATAGCGGGGTCCGGCCTGCATAGACATTATAGCGGGGTCCGGCCTGTATAGACATTATAGCGGGGTCCGGCTTGTATAGACATTATAGCGGGGTCAGGCCTGTATAGACATTATAGCGGGGTCCGGCCTGTATAGACATTATAGCGGGGTCCGGCCTGTATAGACACTATAGCGGGGTCCGGCCTGTATAGACATTATAGCGGGGTCCGGCCTGTATAGACATTATAGCGGGGTCCGGCCTGTATAGACATTATAGCGGGGTCCGGCCTGTATAGACATTATAGCGGGGTCCGGCCTGTATAGACATTATAGTGGGGTCCGGCCTGTATAGACATTATAGCGGGGTCCGGCCTGTATAGACATTATAGCGGGGTCCGGCCTGTATAGACATTATAGCGGGGTCCGGCCTGTATAGACATTATAGCGGGGTCCGGCCTGTATAGACATTATAGCGGGGTCCGGCCTGTATAGACACTATAGTGGGGTCCGTCCTGTATAGACATTATAGCGGGGTCCGGCCTGCATAGACATTATAGCGGGGTCCGGCCTGCATAGACATTATAGCGGGGTCCGGCCTGTATAGACATTATAGCGGGGTCCGGCCTGTATAGACATTATAGCGGGGTCCGGCCTGTATAGACATTATAGCGGGGTCCGGCCTGTATAGACACTATAGCGGGGTCCGGCCTGCATAGACATTATAGCAGGGTCCGGCCTGTATAGACATTATAGCGGGGTCCGGCCTGTATAGACATTATAGCGGGGTCCGGCCTGTATAGACATTATAGCGGGGTCCGGCTTGTATAGACATTATAGCGGGGTCCGGCCTGTATAGACATTATAGCGGGGTCCGGCTTGTATAGACATTGTAGCGGGGTCCGGCCTGTATAGACACTATATCGGGGTCCGGCCTGTATAGACATTATAGTGGGGTCCGGCCTGTATAGACACTATAGCGGGGTCCGGCTTGTATAGACATTATAGCGGGGTCCGGCTTGTATAGACATTATAGCGGGGTCCGGCCTGTATAGACATTATAGTGGGGTCCGGCCTGTATAGACATTATAGCGGGGTCCGGCCTGTATAGACATTATAGCGGGGTCCGGCCTGTATAGACATTATAGCGGGGTCCGGCCTGTATAGACATTATAGTGGGGTCCGGCCTGTATAGACACTATAGCGGGGTCCGGCCTGTATAGACATTATAGCGGGGTCCGGCCTGTATAGACATTATAGCGGGGTCCGGCCTGTATAGACATTATAGCGGGGTCCGGCCTGTATAGACATTATAGTGGGGTCCGGCCTGTATAGACATTATAGCGGGGTCCGGCCTGTATAGACATTATAGCGGGGTCCGGCCTGTATAGACATTATAGTGGGGTCCGGCCTGTATAGACAATATAGCGGGGTCCGGCCTGTATAGACATTATAGCGGGGTCCGGCCTGCATAGACATTATAGCGGGGTCCGGTCTGTATAGACATTATAGTGGGGTCCGGCCTGTATAGACATTATAGTGGGGTCCGGCCTGTATAGACATTATAGTGGGGTCCGGCCTGTATAGACATTATAGCGGGGTCCGGCCTGTATAGACATTATAGCGGGGTCCGGCCTGCATAGACATTATAGCGGGGTCCGGCCTGTATAGACATTATAGTGGGGTCCGGCCTGTATAGACATTATAGCGGGGTCCGGCCTGTATAGACATTATAGTGGGGTCCGGCCTGCATAGACATTATAGCGGGGTACGGCCTGTATAGACATTATAGTGGGGTCCGGCCTGTATAGACATTATAGCGGGGTCCGGCCTGCATAGACATTATAGCGGGGTCCGGCCTGTATAGACATTATAGCGGGGTCCGGCCTGTATAGACATTATAGCAGGGTCCGGCTTGTAAAGACATTATAGCGGGGTCCGGCCTGTATAGACATTATAGCGGGGTCCGGCCTGTATAGACACTATAGCGGGGTCCGGCCTGTATAGACATTATAGCGGGGTCCGGCCTGTATAGACATTATAGCGGGGTCCGGCCTGTATAGACACTATAGCGGGGTCCGGCCTGTATAGACACTATAGCGAGGTCCGGCCTGTATAGACATTATAGCGGGGTCCGGCCTGTATAGACATTATAGTGGGGTCCGGCCTGTATAGACATTATAGTGGGGTCCGGCCTGTATAGACATTATAGCGGGGTCCGGCCTGTATAGACATTATAGCGGGGTCCGGCTTGTATAGACATTATAGCGGGGTCCGGCCTGTATAGACATTATAGTGGGGTCCGGCCTGTATAGACATTATAGGGGGGTCCGGCCTGTATAGACATTATAGCGGGGTCCGGCTTGTATAGACATTATAGCGGGGTCCGTCCTGTATAGACATTATAGTGGGGTCCGGCCTGTATAGACACTATAGCGGGGTCCGGCCTGTATAGACATTATAGCGGGGTCCGGCTTGTATAGACATTATAGTGGGGTCCGGCCTGTATAGACATTATAGTGGGGTCCGGCCTGTATAGACATTATAGCGGGGTCCGGCTTGTATAGACATTATAGCGGGGTCCGGCCTGTATAGACATTATAGCGGGGTCCGGCCTGTATAGACATTATAGCGGGGTCCGGCCTGTATAGACACTATAGTGGGGTCCGTCCTGTATAGACATTATAGCGGGGTCCGGCCTGCATAGACATTATAGCGGGGTCCGGCCTGCATAGACATTATAGCGGGGTCCGGCCTGTATAGACACTATAGCGGGGTCCGGCCTGTATAGACATTATAGCGGGGTCCGGCCTGTATAGACACTATAGCGGGGTCCGGCCTGTATAGACATTATAGCGGGGTCCGGCCTGTATAGACATTATAGCGGAGTCCGGCCTGTATAGACATTATAGCGGGGTCCGGCCTGTATAGACAATATAGCGGGGTCCGGCCTGTATAGACATTATAGCGGGGTCCGGCCTGTATAGACACTATAGCAGGGTCCGGCCTGTATAGACATTATAGCGGGGTCCGGCCTGTATAGACATTATAGCGGGGTCCGGCTTGTATAGACATTATAGCGGGGTCCGGCCTGTATAAACATTATAGCGGGGTCCGGCTTGTATAGACATTATAGTGGGGTCCGGCTTGTATAGACACTATAGCGGGGTCCGGCCTGTATAGACATTATAGCGGGGTCCGGCTTGTATAGACATTATAGCGGGGTCCGGCTTGTATAGACATTATAGCGGGGTCCGGCCTGTATAGACATTATAGCAGGGTCCGGCCTGTATAGAAATTATAGCGGGGTCCGGCCTGTATAGACATTATAGTGGGGTCCGGCTTGTATAGACACTATAGCGGGGTCCGGCCTGTATAGACATTATAGCGGGGTCCGGCTTGTATAGACATTATAGCGGGGTCCGGCCTGTATAGACATTATAGCGGGGTCCGGCCTGTATAGACATTATAGCGGGGTCCGGCCTGTATAGACATTATAGCGGGGTCCGGCTTGTATAGACATTATAGCGGGGTCCGGCCTGTATAGACATTATAGCGGGGTCCGGCCTGTATAGACATTATAGCGGGGTCCGGCCTGTATAGACATTATAGCGGGGTCCGGCCTGTATAGACACTATAGCGGGGTCCGGCTTGTATAGACATTATAGGGGGGTCCGGCCTGTATAGACATTATAGCGGGGTCCGGCTTGTATAGACATTATAGCGGGGTCCGGCCTGTATAGACATTATAGTGGGGTCCGGCCTGTATAGACACTATAGCGGGGTCCGGCCTGTATAGACATTATAGCGGGGTCCGGCTTGTATAGACATTATAGTGGGGTCCGGCCTGTATAGACATTATAGTGGGGTCCGGCCTGTATAGACATTATAGCGGGGTCCGGCTTGTATAGACATTATAGCGGGGTCCGGCCTGTATAGACATTATAGCGGGGTCCGGCCTGTATAGACATTATAGCGGGGTCCGGCCTGTATAGACACTATAGTGGGGTCCGTCCTGTATAGACATTATAGCGGGGTCCGGCCTGCATAGACATTATAGCGGGGTCCGGCCTGCATAGACATTATAGCGGGGTCCGGCCTGTATAGACACTATAGCGGGGTCCGGCCTGTATAGACATTATAGCGGGGTCCGGCCTGTATAGACATTATAGCGGGGTCCGGCCTGTATAGACACTATAGCGGGGTCCGGCTTGTATAGACATTATAGCGGGGTCCGGCCTGTATAGACATTATAGCGGGGTCCGGCCTGTATAGACATTATAGTGGGGTCCGGCCTGTATAGACATTATAGCGGGGTCCGGCCTGTATAGACATTATAGCGGGGTCCGGCTTGTATAGACATTATAGCGGGGTCCGGCCTGTATAGACATTATAGCGGGGTCCGGCCTGTATAGACATTATAGCGGGGTCCGGCCTGTATAGACATTATAGCGGGGTCCGGCCTGTATAGACATTATAGTGGGGTCCGGCCTGCATAGACATTATAGCGGGGTCCGGCCTGTATAGACATTATAGCGGGGTCCGGCCTGTATAGACATTATAGCGGGGTCCGGCCTGTATGGACATTATAGTGGGGTCCGGCTTGTATAGACATTATAGTGGGGTCCGGCCTGCATAGACATTATAGCGGGGTCTGTCCTGCATAGACATTATAGTGGGGTCCGGCCTGTATAGACATTATAGTGGGGTCCGGCCTGTATAGACATTATAGTGGGGTCCGGCCTGTATAGACATTATAGCGGGGTCTGTCCTGCATAGACATTATAGTGGGGTCCGGCCTGTATAGACATTATAGTGGGGTCCGGCCTGTATAGACATTATAGCGGGGTCCGGCTTGTATAGACATTATAGCGGGGTCCGGCCTGTATAGACATTATAGCGGGGTCCGGCCTGTATAGACACTATAGCGGGGTCCGGCCTGTATAGACATTATAGCGAGGTCCGTCCTGTATAGACATTATAGCGGGGTCCGGCTTGTATAGACATTATAGCGGGGTCCGGCCTGTATAGACACTATATCGGGGTCCGGCCTGTATAGACATTATAGCGGGGTCCGGCCTGTATAGACATTCTAGTGGGGTCCGGCCTGTATAGACATTATAGCGGGGTCCGGCCTGTATAGACATTATAGCGGGGTCCGGCCTGTATAGACATTATAGTGGGGTCCGGCCTGTATAGACATTATAGCGGGGTCCGGCCTGTATAGACATTATAGCGGGGTACGGCCTGTATAGACATTATAGTGGGGTCCGGCCTGTATAGACATTATAGCGGGGTCCGTCCTGTATAGACATTATAGCGGGGTCCGGCCTGTATAGACATTATAGCGGGGTCCGGCCTGTATAGACATGATAGCGGGGTCCGGCCTGTATAGACATTATAGCGGGGTCCGGCTTGTATAGACATTATAGCGGGGTCCGGCCTGTATAGACATTATAGCGGGGTACGGCCTGTATAGACATTATAGCGGGGTCCGGCCTGCATAGACATTATAGCGGGGTCCGGCCTGTATAGACATTATAGCGGGGTCCGGCTTGTATAGACATTATAGCGGGGTCCGGCTTGTATAGACATTATAGCGGGGTCCGGCCTGTATAGACACTATAGCGGGGTCCGGCCTGTATAGACATTATAGTGGGGTCCGGCCTGTATAGACATTATAGCGGGGTCCGGCTTGTATAGACATTATAGCGGGGTCCGTCCTGTATAGACACTATAGCGGGGTCCGGCCTGTATAGACATTATAGCGGGGTCCGGCCTGTATAGACATTATAGCGGAGTCCGGCCTGTATAGACATTATAGCGGGGTCCGGCCTGTATAGACAATATAGCGGGGTCCGGCCTGTATAGACATTATAGCGGGGTCCGGCCTGTATAGACACTATAGCAGGGTCCGGCCTGTATAGACATTATAGCGGGGTCCGGCCTGTATAGACATTATAGCGGGGTCCGGCTTGTATAGACATTATAGCGGGGTCCGGCCTGTATAAACATTATAGCGGGGTCCGGCTTGTATAGACATTATAGTGGGGTCCGGCTTGTATAGACACTATAGCGGGGTCCGGCCTGTATAGACATTATAGCGGGGTCCGGCTTGTATAGACATTATAGCGGGGTCCGGCCTGTATAGACATTATAGTGGGGTCCGGCCTGTATAGACATTATAGCGGGGTCCGGCTTGTATAGACATTATAGCGGGGTCCGGCCTGTATAGACATTATAGCAGGGTCCGGCCTGTATAGACATTATAGCGGGGTCCGGCCTGTATAGACATTATAGTGGGGTCCGGCTTGTATAGACATTATAGCGGGGTCCGGCCTGTATAGACATTATAGCGGGGTCCGGCCTGTATAGACACTATAGCGGGGTCCGGCCTGTATAGACACTATAGCGGGGTCCGGCTTGTATAGACATTATAGCGGGGTCCGGCCTGTATAGACATTATAGCGGGGTCCGGCTTGTATAGACATTATAGCGGGGTCCGGCCTGTATAGACATTATAGCGGGGTCCGGCCTGTATAGACATTATAGCGGGGTCCGGCCTGTATAGACATTATAGCGGGGTCCGGCCTGTATAGACATTATAGCGGGGTCCGGCCTGTATAGACATTATAGCGGGGTCCGGCTTGTATAGACATTATAGCGGGGTCCGGCCTGTATAGACATTATAGCGGGGTCCGGCCTGTATAGACATTATAGCGGGGTCCGGCCTGTATAGACATTATAGCGGGGTCCGGCCTGTATAGACACTATAGCGGGGTCCGGCTTGTATAGACATTATAGGGGGGTCCGGCCTGTATAGACATTATAGCGGGGTCCGGCTTGTATAGACATTATAGCGGGGTCCGGCCTGTATAGACATTATAGTGGGGTCCGGCCTGTATAGACACTATAGCGGGGTCCGGCCTGTATAGACATTATAGCGGGGTCCGGCTTGTATAGACATTATAGTGGGGTCCGGCCTGTATAGACATTATAGTGGGGTCCGGCCTGTATAGACATTATAGCGGGGTCCGGCTTGTATAGACATTATAGCGGGGTCCGGCCTGTATAGACATTATAGCGGGGTCCGGCCTGTATAGACATTATAGCGGGGTCCGGCCTGTATAGACACTATAGTGGGGTCCGTCCTGTATAGACATTATAGCGGGGTCCGGCCTGCATAGACATTATAGCGGGGTCCGGCCTGCATAGACATTATAGCGGGGTCCGGCCTGTATAGACACTATAGCGGGGTCCGGCCTGTATAGACATTATAGCGGGGTCCGGCCTGTATAGACATTATAGCGGGGTCCGGCCTGTATAGACACTATAGCGGGGTCCGGCTTGTATAGACATTATAGCGGGGTCCGGCCTGTATAGACATTATAGCGGGGTCCGGCCTGTATAGACATTATAGTGGGGTCCGGCCTGTATAGACATTATAGCGGGGTCCGGCCTGTATAGACATTATAGCGGGGTCCGGCTTGTATAGACATTATAGCGGGGTCCGGCCTGTATAGACATTATAGCGGGGTCCGGCCTGTATAGACATTATAGCGGGGTCCGGCCTGTATAGACATTATAGCGGGGTCCGGCCTGTATAGACATTATAGTGGGGTCCGGCCTGCATAGACATTATAGCGGGGTCCGGCCTGTATAGACATTATAGCGGGGTCCGGCCTGTATAGACATTATAGCGGGGTCCGGCCTGTATGGACATTATAGTGGGGTCCGGCTTGTATAGACATTATAGTGGGGTCCGGCCTGCATAGACATTATAGCGGGGTCCGGCCTGTATAGACATTATAGCGGGGTCTGTCCTGCATAGACATTATAGTGGGGTCCGGCCTGTATAGACATTATAGTGGGGTCCGGCCTGTATAGACATTATAGCGGGGTCCGGCTTGTATAGACATTATAGCGGGGTCCGGCCTGTATAGACATTATAGCGGGGTCCGGCCTGTATAGACACTATAGCGGGGTCCGGCCTGTATAGACATTATAGCGAGGTCCGTCCTGTATAGACATTATAGCGGGGTCCGGCTTGTATAGACATTATAGCGGGGTCCGGCCTGTATAGACACTATATCGGGGTCCGGCCTGTATAGACATTATAGCGGGGTCCGGCCTGTATAGACATTCTAGTGGGGTCCGGCCTGTATAGACATTATAGCGGGGTCCGGCCTGTATAGACATTATAGCGGGGTCCGGCCTGTATAGACATTATAGTGGGGTCCGGCCTGTATAGACATTATAGCGGGGTCCGGCCTGTATAGACATTATAGCGGGGTACGGCCTGTATAGACATTATAGTGGGGTCCGGCCTGTATAGACATTATAGCGGGGTCCGTCCTGTATAGACATTATAGCGGGGTCCGGCCTGTATAGACATTATAGCGGGGTCCGGCCTGTATAGACATGATAGCGGGGTCCGGCCTGTATAGACATTATAGCGGGGTCCGGCTTGTATAGACATTATAGCGGGGTCCGGCCTGTATAGACATTATAGCGGGGTACGGCCTGTATAGACATTATAGCGGGGTCCGGCCTGCATAGACATTATAGCGGGGTCCGGCCTGTATAGACATTATAGCGGGGTCCGGCTTGTATAGACATTATAGCGGGGTCCGGCTTGTATAGACATTATAGCGGGGTCCGGCCTGTATAGACACTATAGCGGGGTCCGGCCTGTATAGACATTATAGTGGGGTCCGGCCTGTATAGACATTATAGCGGGGTCCGGCTTGTATAGACATTATAGCGGGGTCCGTCCTGTATAGACACTATAGCGGGGTCCGGCCTGTATAGACATTATAGCGGGGTCCGGCCTGTATAGACATTATAGCGGAGTCCGGCCTGTATAGACATTATAGCGGGGTCCGGCCTGTATAGACAATATAGCGGGGTCCGGCCTGTATAGACATTATAGCGGGGTCCGGCCTGTATAGACACTATAGCAGGGTCCGGCCTGTATAGACATTATAGCGGGGTCCGGCCTGTATAGACATTATAGCGGGGTCCGGCTTGTATAGACATTATAGCGGGGTCCGGCCTGTATAAACATTATAGCGGGGTCCGGCTTGTATAGACATTATAGTGGGGTCCGGCTTGTATAGACACTATAGCGGGGTCCGGCCTGTATAGACATTATAGCGGGGTCCGGCTTGTATAGACATTATAGCGGGGTCCGGCCTGTATAGACATTATAGCGGGGTCCGGCTTGTATAGACATTATAGCGGGGTCCGGCCTGTATAGACATTATAGCAGGGTCCGGCCTGTATAGACATTATAGCGGGGTCCGGCCTGTATAGACATTATAGTGGGGTCCGGCTTGTATAGACACTATAGCGGGGTCCGGCTTGTATAGACATTATAGCGGGGTCCGGCCTGTATAGACATTATAGCGGGGTCCGGCTTGTATAGACATTATAGCGGGGTCCGGCCTGTATAGACATTATAGCGGGGTCCGGCCTGTATAGACATTATAGCGGGGTCCGGCCTGTATAGACATTATAGCGGGGTCCGGCCTGTATAGACACTATAGCGGGGTCCGGCTTGTATAGACATTATAGGGGGGTCCGGCCTGTATAGACATTATAGCGGGGTCCGGCTTGTATAGACATTATAGCGGGGTCCGGCCTGTATAGACATTATAGTGGGGTCCGGCCTGTATAGACACTATAGCGGGGTCCGGCCTGTATAGACATTATAGCGGGGTCCGGCCTGTATAGACATTATAGCGGGGTCCGGCCTGTATAGACATTATAGCGGGGTCCGGCTTGTATAGACATTATAGTGGGGTCCGGCCTGTATAGACATTATAGTGAGGTCCGGCCTGTATAGACATTATAGCGGGGTCCGGCTTGTATAGACATTATAGCGGGGTCCGGCCTGTATAGACATTATAGCGGGGTCCGGCCTGTATAGACATTATAGCGGGGTCCGGCCTGTATAGACACTATAGTGGGGTCCGTCCTGTATAGACATTATAGCGGGGTCCGGCCTGCATAGACATTATAGCGGGGTCCGGCCTGCATAGACATTATAGCGGGGTCCGGCCTGTATAGACACTATAGCGGGGTCCGGCCTGTATAGACATTATAGCGGGGTCCGGCCTGTATAGACACTATAGCGGGGTCCGGCTTGTATAGACATTATAGCGGGGTCCGGCCTGTATAGACATTATAGCGGGGTCCGGCCTGTATAGACATTATAGTGGGGTCCGGCCTGTATAGACATTATAGCGGGGTCCGGCTTGTATAGACATTATAGCGGGGTCCGGCCTGTATAGACATTATAGCAGGGTCCGGCCTGTATAGAAATTATAGCGGGGTCCGGCCTGTATAGACATTATAGTGGGGTCCGGCTTGTATAGACACTATAGCGGGGTCCGGCCTGTATAGACATTATAGCGGGGTCCGGCTTGTATAGACATTATAGCGGGGTCCGGCCTGTATAGACATTATAGCGGGGTCCGGCCTGTATAGACATTATAGCGGGGTCCGGCCTGTATAGACATTATAGCGGGGTCCGGCTTGTATAGACATTATAGTGGGGTCCGGCCTGTATAGACATTATAGCGGGGTCCGGCCTGTATAGACATTATAGCGGGGTCCGGCCTGTATAGACATTATAGCGGGGTCCGGCCTGTATAGACACTATAGCGGGGTCCGGCTTGTATAGACATTATAGGGGGGTCCGGCCTGTATAGACATTATAGCGGGGTCCGGCTTGTATAGACATTATAGCGGGGTCCGGCCTGTATAGACATTATAGTGGGGTCCGGCCTGTATAGACACTATAGCGGGGTCCGGCCTGTATAGACATTATAGCGGGGTCCGGCTTGTATAGACATTATAGTGGGGTCCGGCCTGTATAGACATTATAGTGGGGTCCGGCCTGTATAGACATTATAGCGGGGTCCGGCTTGTATAGACATTATAGCGGGGTCCGGCCTGTATAGACATTATAGCGGGGTCCGGCCTGTATAGACATTATAGCGGGGTCCGGCCTGTATAGACACTATAGTGGGGTCCGTCCTGTATAGACATTATAGCGGGGTCCGGCCTGCATAGACATTATAGCGGGGTCCGGCCTGCATAGACATTATAGCGGGGTCCGGCCTGTATAGACACTATAGCGGGGTCCGGCCTGTATAGACATTATAGCGGGGTCCGGCCTGTATAGACATTATAGCGGGGTCCGGCCTGTATAGACACTATAGCGGGGTCCGGCTTGTATAGACATTATAGCGGGGTCCGGCCTGTATAGACATTATAGCGGGGTCCGGCCTGTATAGACATTATAGTGGGGTCCGGCCTGTATAGACATTATAGCGGGGTCCGGCCTGTATAGACATTATAGCGGGGTCCGGCTTGTATAGACATTATAGCGGGGTCCGGCCTGTATAGACATTATAGCGGGGTCCGGCCTGTATAGACATTATAGCGGGGTCCGGCCTGTATAGACATTATAGCGGGGTCCGGCCTGTATAGACATTATAGTGGGGTCCGGCCTGCATAGACATTATAGCGGGGTCCGGCCTGTATAGACATTATAGCGGGGTCCGGCCTGTATAGACATTATAGCGGGGTCCGGCCTGTATGGACATTATAGTGGGGTCCGGCTTGTATAGACATTATAGTGGGGTCCGGCCTGCATAGACATTATAGCGGGGTCCGGCCTGTATAGACATTATAGCGGGGTCTGTCCTGCATAGACATTATAGTGGGGTCCGGCCTGTATAGACATTATAGTGGGGTCCGGCCTGTATAGACATTATAGCGGGGTCCGGCTTGTATAGACATTATAGCGGGGTCCGGCCTGTATAGACATTATAGCGGGGTCCGGCCTGTATAGACACTATAGCGGGGTCCGGCCTGTATAGACATTATAGCGAGGTCCGTCCTGTATAGACATTATAGCGGGGTCCGGCTTGTATAGACATTATAGCGGGGTCCGGCCTGTATAGACACTATATCGGGGTCCGGCCTGTATAGACATTATAGCGGGGTCCGGCCTGTATAGACATTCTAGTGGGGTCCGGCCTGTATAGACATTATAGCGGGGTCCGGCCTGTATAGACATTATAGCGGGGTCCGGCCTGTATAGACATTATAGTGGGGTCCGGCCTGTATAGACATTATAGCGGGGTCCGGCCTGTATAGACATTATAGCGGGGTACGGCCTGTATAGACATTATAGTGGGGTCCGGCCTGTATAGACATTATAGCGGGGTCCGTCCTGTATAGACATTATAGCGGGGTCCGGCCTGTATAGACATTATAGCGGGGTCCGGCCTGTATAGACATGATAGCGGGGTCCGGCCTGTATAGACATTATAGCGGGGTCCGGCTTGTATAGACATTATAGCGGGGTCCGGCCTGTATAGACATTATAGCGGGGTACGGCCTGTATAGACATTATAGCGGGGTCCGGCCTGCATAGACATTATAGCGGGGTCCGGCCTGTATAGACATTATAGCGGGGTCCGGCTTGTATAGACATTATAGCGGGGTCCGGCTTGTATAGACATTATAGCGGGGTCCGGCCTGTATAGACACTATAGCGGGGTCCGGCCTGTATAGACATTATAGTGGGGTCCGGCCTGTATAGACATTATAGCGGGGTCCGGCTTGTATAGACATTATAGCGGGGTCCGTCCTGTATAGACACTATAGCGGGGTCCGGCCTGTATAGACATTATAGCGGGGTCCGGCCTGTATAGACATTATAGCGGGGTCCGGCCTGTATAGACATTATAGCGGGGTCCGGCTTGTATAGACATTATAGCGGGGTCCGGCCTGTATAAACATTATAGCGGGGTCCGGCTTGTATAGACATTATAGTGGGGTCCGGCTTGTATAGACACTATAGCGGGGTCCGGCCTGTATAGACATTATAGCGGGGTCCGGCTTGTATAGACATTATAGCGGGGTCCGGCCTGTATAGACATTATAGCGGGGTCCGGCTTGTATAGACATTATAGCGGGGTCCGGCCTGTATAGACATTATAGCAGGGTCCGGCCTGTATAGACATTATAGCGGGGTCCGGCCTGTATAGACATTATAGTGGGGTCCGGCTTGTATAGACACTATAGCGGGGTCCGGCTTGTATAGACATTATAGCGGGGTCCGGCCTGTATAGACATTATAGCGGGGTCCGGCTTGTATAGACATTATAGCGGGGTCCGGCCTGTATAGACATTATAGCGGGGTCCGGCCTGTATAGACATTATAGCGGGGTCCGGCCTGTATAGACATTATAGCGGGGTCCGGCCTGTATAGACACTATAGCGGGGTCCGGCTTGTATAGACATTATAGGGGGGTCCGGCCTGTATAGACATTATAGCGGGGTCCGGCTTGTATAGACATTATAGCGGGGTCCGGCCTGTATAGACATTATAGCGGGGTCCGGCCTGTATAGACATTATAGCGGGGTCCGGCCTGTATAGACATTATAGCGGGGTCCGGCTTGTATAGACATTATAGTGGGGTCCGGCCTGTATAGACATTATAGTGGGGTCCGGCCTGTATAGACATTATAGCGGGGTCCGGCTTGTATAGACATTATAGCGGGGTCCGGCCTGTATAGACATTATAGCGGGGTCCGGCCTGTATAGACATTATAGCGGGGTCCGGCCTGTATAGACACTATAGTGGGGTCCGTCCTGTATAGACATTATAGCGGGGTCCGGCCTGCATAGACATTATAGCGGGGTCCGGCCTGCATAGACATTATAGCGGGGTCCGGCCTGTATAGACACTATAGCGGGGTCCGGCCTGTATAGACATTATAGCGGGGTCCGGCCTGTATAGACACTATAGCGGGGTCCGGCTTGTATAGACATTATAGCGGGGTCCGGCCTGTATAGACATTATAGCGGGGTCCGGCCTGTATAGACATTATAGTGGGGTCCGGCCTGTATAGACATTATAGCGGGGTCCGGCCTGTATAGACATTATAGCGGGGTCCGGCTTGTATAGACATTATAGTGGGGTCCGGCCTGTATAGACATTATAGCGGGGTCCGGCCTGTATAGACATTATAGCGGGGTCCGGCCTGTATAGACATTATAGTGGGGTCCGGCCTGCATAGACATTATAGCGGGGTCCGGCCTGTATAGACATTATAGCGGGGTCCGGCCTGTATAGACATTATAGCGGGGTCCGGCCTGTATGGACATTATAGTGGGGTCCGGCTTGTATAGACATTATAGTGGGGTCCGGCCTGCATAGACATTATAGCGGGGTCCGGCCTGTATAGACATTATAGCGGGGTCTGTCCTGCATAGACATTATAGTGGGGTCCGGCCTGTATAGACATTATAGTGGGGTCCGGCCTGTATAGACATTATAGCGGGGTCCGGCTTGTATAGACATTATAGCGGGGTCCGGCCTGTATAGACATTATAGCGGGGTCCGGCCTGTATAGACACTATAGCGGGGTCCGGCCTGTATAGACATTATAGCGGGGTCCGTCCTGTATAGACATTATAGCGGGGTCCGGCTTGTATAGACATTATAGCGGGGTCCGGCCTGTATAGACACTATATCGGGGTCCGGCCTGTATAGACATTATAGCGGGGTCCGGCCTGTATAGACATTCTAGTGGGGTCCGGCCTGTATAGACATTATAGCGGGGTCCGGCCTGTATAGACATTATAGCGGGGTCCGGCCTGTATAGACATTATAGTGGGGTCCGGCCTGTATAGACATTATAGCGGGGTCCGGCCTGTATAGACATTATAGCGGGGTACGGCCTGTATAGACATTATAGCGGGGTCCGGCCTGTATAGACATTATAGCGGGGTCCGTCCTGTATAGACATTATAGCGGGGTCCGGCCTGTATAGACATTATAGCGGGGTCCGGCCTGTATAGACATGATAGCGGGGTCCGGCCTGTATAGACATTATAGCGGGGTCCGGCTTGTATAGACATTATAGCGGGGTCCGGCCTGTATAGACATTATAGCGGGGTCCGGCCTGTATAGACATTATAGCGGGGTACGGCCTGTATAGACATTATAGCGGGGTCCGGCCTGCATAGACATTATAGCGGGGTCCGGCCTGTATAGACATTATAGCGGGGTCCGGCTTGTATAGACATTATAGCGGGGTCCGGCTTGTATAGACATTATAGCGGGGTCCGGCCTGTATAGACATTATAGCGGGGTCCGGCCTGTATAGACATTATAGTGGGGTCCGGCCTGTATAGACATTATAGCGGGGTCCGGCTTGTATAGACATTATAGCGGGGTCCGGCCTGCATAGACATTATAGCGGGGTCCGGCCTGTATAGACACTATAGCGGGGTCCGGCTTGTATAGACATTATAGCGGGGTCCGGCTTGTATAGACATTATAGCGGGGTCCGGCCTGTATAGACATTATAGCGGGGTCCGGCCTGTATAGACATTATAGCGGGGTCCGGCCTGTATAGACATTATAGTGGGGTCCGGCCTGTATAGACATTATAGCGGGGTCCGGCCTGTATAGACATTATAGCGGGGTCCGGCTTGTATAGACATTATAGTGGGGTCCGGCCTGTATAGACATTATAGCGGGGTCCGGCCTGTATAGACATTATAGCGGGGTCCGGCCTGTATAGACATTATAGTGGGGTCCGGCCTGCATAGACATTATAGCGGGGTCCGGCCTGTATAGACATTATAGCGGGGTCCGGCCTGTATAGACATTATAGCGGGGTCCGGCCTGTATGGACATTATAGTGGGGTCCGGCTTGTATAGACATTATAGTGGGGTCCGGCCTGCATAGACATTATAGCGGGGTCCGGCCTGTATAGACATTATAGCGGGGTCTGTCCTGCATAGACATTATAGTGGGGTCCGGCCTGTATAGACATTATAGTGGGGTCCGGCCTGTATAGACATTATAGCGGGGTCCGGCTTGTATAGACATTATAGCGGGGTCCGGCCTGTATAGACATTATAGCGGGGTCCGGCCTGTATAGACACTATAGCGGGGTCCGGCCTGTATAGACATTATAGCGGGGTCCGTCCTGTATAGACATTATAGCGGGGTCCGGCTTGTATAGACATTATAGCGGGGTCCGGCCTGTATAGACACTATATCGGGGTCCGGCCTGTATAGACATTATAGCGGGGTCCGGCCTGTATAGACATTCTAGTGGGGTCCGGCCTGTATAGACATTATAGCGGGGTCCGGCCTGTATAGACATTATAGCGGGGTCCGGCCTGTATAGACATTATAGTGGGGTCCGGCCTGTATAGACATTATAGCGGGGTCCGGCCTGTATAGACATTATAGCGGGGTACGGCCTGTATAGACATTATAGCGGGGTCCGGCCTGTATAGACATTATAGCGGGGTCCGTCCTGTATAGACATTATAGCGGGGTCCGGCCTGTATAGACATTATAGCGGGGTCCGGCCTGTATAGACATGATAGCGGGGTCCGGCCTGTATAGACATTATAGCGGGGTCCGGCTTGTATAGACATTATAGCGGGGTCCGGCCTGTATAGACATTATAGCGGGGTCCGGCCTGTATAGACATTATAGCGGGGTACGGCCTGTATAGACATTATAGCGGGGTCCGGCCTGCATAGACATTATAGCGGGGTCCGGCCTGTATAGACATTATAGCGGGGTCCGGCTTGTATAGACATTATAGCGGGGTCCGGCTTGTATAGACATTATAGCGGGGTCCGGCCTGTATAGACACTATAGCGGGGTCCGGCCTGTATAGACATTATAGTGGGGTCCGGCCTGTATAGACATTATAGCGGGGTCCGGCTTGTATAGACATTATAGCGGGGTCCGGCCTGCATAGACATTATAGCGGGGTCCGGCCTGTATAGACACTATAGCGGGGTCCGGCTTGTATAGACATTATAGCGGGGTCCGGCTTGTATAGACATTATAGCGGGGTCCGGCCTGTATAGACATTATAGCGGGGTCCGGCCTGTATAGACATTATAGCGGGGTCCGGCCTGTATAGACATTATAGCGGGGTCCGGCCTGTATAGACATTATAGTGGGGTCCGGCTTGTATAGACATTATAGCGGGGTCCGGCCTGTATAGACACTATAGCGGGGTCCGGCCTGTATAGACATTATAGCGGGGTCCGGCCTGCATAGACATTATAGCGGGGTCCGGCCTGTATAGACATTATAGTGGGGTCCGGCTTGTATAGACATTATAGCGGGGTCCGGCTTGTATAGACATTATAGCGGGGTCCGGCCTGTATAGACATTATAGCGGGGTCCGGCCTGTATAGACATTATAGTGGGGTCCGGCCTGTATAGACATTATAGCGGGGTCCGGCCTGTATAGATATTATAGCGGGGTCCGGCCTGTATAGACATTATAGCGGGGTCCGGCCTGTATAGACATTATAGCGGGGTCCGGCCTGTATAGACATTGTAGCGGGGTCCGGCTTGTAAAGACATTATAGCGGGGTCCGGCCTGTATAGACATTATAGCGGGGTCCGGCCTGTATAGACATTATAGCGGGGTCCGGCCTGTATAGACACTATAGCGGGGTCCGGCCTGTATAGACATTATAGCGGGGTCCGGCCTGTATAGACATTATAGCAGGGTCCGGCTTGTATAGACATTATAGTGGGGTCCGGCTTGTATAGACACTATAGCGGGGTCCGGCCTGTATAGACATTATAGCGGGGTCCGGCCTGTATAGACATTATAGCGGGGTCCGGCCTGTATAGACATTATAGCGGGGTCCGGCCTGTATAGACATTATAGTGGGGTCAGGCTTGTATAGACATTATAGCGGGGTCCGGCCTGTATAGACATTATAGTGGGGTCCGGCCTGTATAGACATTATAGCGGGGTCCGGCCTGTATAGACATTATAGCGGGGTCCGGCCTGTATAGACATTATAGCGGGGTCCGGCCTGTATAGACATTATAGAGGGGTCCAGCCTGTATAGACATTATAGCGGGGTCCGGCCTGTATAGACATTATAGCGGGGTCCGGCCTGTATAGACATTATAGCGGGGTCCGGCCTGTATAGACATTATAGCGGGGTCCGGCCTGTATAGACATTATAGCGGGGTCCGGCCTGTATAGACATTATAGCGGGGTCCGGCGTGCATAGACATTATAGCGGGGTCCGGCTTGTATAGACACTATAGCGGGGTCCGGCCTGCATAGACATTATAGCGGGGTCCGGCCTGCATAGACATTATAGCGGGGTCCGGCCTGCATAGACATTATAGCGGGGTCCGGCCTGTATAGACATTATAGTGGGGTCCGGCTTGTATAGACATTATAGCGGGGTCCGGCCTGTATAGACATTATAGCGGGGTCCGGCCTGCATAGACACTATAGCGGGGTCCGGCCTGTATAGACATTATAGTGGGGTCCGGCTTGTATAGACATTATAGCGGGGTCCGGCCTGTATAGAGATTATAGCGGGGTCCGGCCTGTATAGACATTATAGCGGGGTCCGGCCTGCATAGACATTATAGCGGGGTCCGGCCTGTATAGACACTATAGCGGGGTCCGGCCTGTATAGACATTATAGCGGGGTCCGGCCTGTATAGACATTATAGTGGGGTCCGGCCTGTATAGACATTATAGTGGGGTCCGGCCTGTATAGAAATTATAGCGAGGTCCGGCCTGTATAGACATTATAGGGGGGTCCGGCCTGTATAGACATTATAGCGGGGTCCGGCCTGTATAGACATTATAGTGGGGTCCGGCCTGCATAGACATTATAGTGGGGTCCGGTCTGTATAGACATTATAGTGGGGTCCGGCCTGTATAGACATTATAGCGGGGTCCGGCTTGTATAGACATTATAGGGGGGTCCGGCTTGCATAGACATTATAGCGGGGTCCGGCTTGTATAGACATTATAGCGGGGTTCGGCCTGTATAGACATTATAGCGGGGTCCGGCTTGTATAGACATTATAGCGGGGTCCGGCCTGTATAGACATTATAGCGGGGTCCGGCCTGTATAGACATTATAGCGGGGTCCGGCCTGTATAGACATTATAGCGGGGTCCGGCCTGTATAGACATTATAGCGGGGTCCGGCCTGTATAGACATTATAGCGGGGTCCGGCCTGTATAGACATTATAGCGGGGTCCGGCCTGTATAGACACTATAGCGGGGTCCGGCCTGTATAGACACTATAGCGGGGTCCGGCCTGTATAGACACTATAGCGGGGTCCGGCCTGTATAGACATTATAGTGGGGTCCGGCCTGTATAGACATTATAGCGGGGTCCGGCCTGTATAGACATTATAGCGGGGTCCGGCCTGTATAGACATTATAGCGGGGTCCGGCTTGTATAGACATTATAGCGGGGTCCGGCCTGTATAGACATTATAGCGGGGTCCGGCCTGTATAGACATTATAGCGGGGTCCGGCCTGTATAGACATTATATCAGGGTCTGGCCTGTATAGACATTATAGCGGGGTCCGGCCTGTATAGACATTATAGTGGGGTCCGGCCTGTATAGACATTATAGCGGGGTCCGGCCTGTATAGACATTATAGCGGGGTCCGGCCTGTATAGACATTATAGCGGGGTCCGGCCTGTATAGACATTATAGCGGGGTCCGGCCTGTATAGACATTATAGCGGGGTCCGGCCTGTATAGACATTATAGCGGGGTCCGGCCTGTATAGACATTATAGTGGGGTCCGGCCTGTATAGACATTATAGCGGGGTCCGGCCTGTATAGACATTATAGCGGGGTCCGGCGTGTATAGACATTATAGCGGGGTCCGGCCTGCATAGACATTATAGCGGGGTCCGGCTTGTATAGACATTATAGCGGGGTCCGGCCTGTATAGACATTATAGTGGGGTCCGGCCTGTATAGACATTATAGCGGGGTCCGGCCTGTATAGACACTATAGCGGGGTCAGGCCTGTATAGACATTATAGCGGGGTCCGGCCTGTATAGACATTATAGTGGGGTCCGGCCTGTATAGACATTATAGCGTGGTCCGGCCTGTATAGACATTATAGCGGGGTCCGGCCTGTATAGACATTATAGTGGGGTCCGGCCTGTATAGACATTATAGTGGGGTCCGGCCTGTATAGACATTATAGTGGGGTCCGGCCTGTATAGACATTATAGCGGGGTCCGGCTTGAATAGAAATTATAGCGGGGTCCGGCCTGTATAGACATTATAGTGGGGTCCGGCCTGTATAGACACTATAGCGGGGTTCGGCCTGTATAGACATTATAGCGGGGTCCGGCCTGTATAGACATTATAGTGGGGTCTGGCCTGTATAGACATTATAGCGGGGTCCGGCCTGTATAGACATTATAGCGGGGTCCGGCCTGCATAGACATTATAGTGGGGTCCGGCCTGTATAGACATTATAGTGGGGTCCGGCCTGTATAGACATTATAGCGGGGTCCGGCTTGTATAGACATGATAGCGGGGCCCGGCCTGTATAGACATTATAGCGGGGTCCGGCCTGTGTAGACATTATAGCGGGGTCCGGCCTGCATAGACATTATAGCGGGGTCCGGCCTGTATAGACATTATAGCGGGGTCCGGCTTGTATAGTCATTATAGCGGGGTCCGGCCTGTATAGACATTATAGCGGGGTCCGGCCTGTATAGACATTATAGCGGGGTCCGGCCTGTATAGACATTATAGCGGGGTCCGGCCTGTATAGACATTATAGTGGGGTCCGGCCTGTATAGACATTATAGCGGGGTCCGGCTTGTATAGACATTATAGCGGGGTCCGGCCTGTATAGACATTATAGCGGGGTCCGGCCTGCATAGACATTATAGCGGGGTCCGGCCTGTATAGACATTATAGCGGGGTCCGGCCTGTATAGACATTATAGCGGGGTCCGGCCTGTATAGACATTATAGCGGGGTCCGGCCTGTATAGACATTATAGCGGGGTCCGGCTTGTATAGACATTATAGCGGGGTCCGGCCTGTATAGACATTATAGCGGGGTCCGGCCTGCATAGACATTATAGCGGGGTCCGGCCTGTATAGACATTATAGCGGGGTCCGGCTTGTATAGACATTATAGCGGGGTCCGGCCTGTATAGACATTATAGCGGGGTCCGGCCTGTATAGACACTATAGCGGGGTCCGGCCTGTAAAGACACTATAGCGGGGTCCGGCCTGCATATATATTATAGCGGGGTCCGGCCTGTATAGACATTATAGTGGGGTCCGGCCTGTATAGACATTATAGCGGGGTCCGGCCTGTATAGACACTATAGCGGGGTCCGGCCTGTATAGACATTATAGCGGGGTCCGGCCTGCATAGACATTATAGCGGGGTCCGGCCTGTATAGACATTATAGTGGGGTCCGGCCTGTATAGACATTATAGTGGGGTCCGGCCTGTATAGACATTATAGCGGGGTCCGGCCTGTATAGACATTATAGTGGGGTCCGGCCTGCATAGACATTATAGCAGGGTCCGGCCTGTATAAACATTATAGCGGGGTCCGGCCTGTATAGACATTATAGCGGGGTCCGGCCTGTATAAACATTATAGCGGGGTCCGGCCTGTATAGACATTATAGTGGGGTCCGGCCTGCATAGACATTATAGCGGGGTCTGGCTTGTATAGACATTATAGCGGGGTCCGGCCTGTATAGACATTATAGTGGGGTCCGGCCTGTATAGACATTATAGTGGGGTCCGGCCTGTATAGACATTATAGCGGGGTCCGGCTTGAATAGAAATTATAGCGGGGTCCGGCCTGTATAGACATTATAGTGGGGTCCGGCCTGTATAGACACTATAGCGGGGTTCGGCCTGTATAGACATTATAGCGGGGTCCGGCCTGTATAGACATTATAGTGGGGTCTGGCCTGTATAGACATTATAGCGGGGTCCGGCCTGTATAGACATTATAGCGGGGTCCGGCCTGCATAGACATTATAGTGGGGTCCGGCCTGTATAGACATTATAGTGGGGTCCGGCCTGTATAGACATTATAGCGGGGTCCGGCTTGTATAGACATGATAGCGGGGCCCGGCCTGTATAGACATTATAGCGGGGTCCGGCCTGTGTAGACATTATAGCGGGGTCCGGCCTGCATAGACATTATAGCGGGGTCCGGCCTGTATAGACATTATAGCGGGGTCCGGCTTGTATAGTCATTATAGCGGGGTCCGGCCTGTATAGACATTATAGCGGGGTCCGGCCTGTATAGACATTATAGCGGGGTCCGGCCTGTATAGACATTATAGCGGGGTCCGGCCTGTATAGACATTATAGTGGGGTCCGGCCTGTATAGACATTATAGCGGGGTCCGGCCTGTATAGACATTATAGCGGGGTCCGGCTTGTATAGACATTATAGCGGGGTCCGGCCTGTATAGACATTATAGCGGGGTCCGGCCTGCATAGACATTATAGCGGGGTCCGGCCTGCATAGACATTATAGCGGGGTCCGGCCTGTATAGACATTATAGCGGGGTCCGGCCTGTATAGACATTATAGCGGGGTCCGGCCTGTATAGACACTATAGCGGGGTCCGGCCTGTAAAGACACTATAGCGGGGTCCGGCCTGCATATATATTATAGCGGGGTCCGGCCTGTATAGACATTATAGTGGGGTCCGGCCTGTATAGACATTATAGTGGGGTCCGGCCTGTATAGACATTATAGCGGGGTCCGGCCTGTATAGACATTATAGCGGGGTCCGGCCTGCATAGACATTATAGTGGGGTCCGGCCTGTATAGACATTATAGTGGGGTCCGGCCTGTAAAGACACTATAGCGGGGTCCGGCCTGCATATATATTATAGCGGGGTCCGGCCTGTATAGACATTATAGTGGGGTCCGGCCTGTATAGACATTATAGCGGGGTCCGGCCTGTATAGACATTATAGCGGGGTCCGGCCTGCATAGACATTATAGCGGGGTCCGGCCTGTATAGACATTATAGTGGGGTCCGGCCTGTATAGACATTATAGCGGGGTCCGGCCTGTATAGACATTATAGCGGGGTCCGGCCTGCATAGACATTATAGCGGGGTCCGGCCTGTATAGACATTATAGCGGGGTCCGGCCTGTATAGACATTATAGCGGGGTCCGGCCTGCATAGACATTATAGCGGGGTCCGGCCTGCATAGACATTATAGCGGGGTCCGGCCTGTATAGACATTATAGCGGGGTCCGGCCTGTATAGACATTATAGCGGGGTCCGGCCTGTATAGACACTATAGCGGGGTCCGGCCTGTGAAGACACTATAGCGGGGTCCGGCCTGCATATATATTATAGCGGGGTCCGGCCTGTATAGACATTATAGTGGGGTCCGGCCTGTATAGACATTATAGCGGGGTCCGGCCTGTATAGACATTATAGCGGGGTCCGGCCTGCATAGACATTATAGCGGGGTCCGGCCTGTATAGACATTATAGTGGGGTCCGGCCTGTATAGACATTATAGTGGGGTCCGGCCTGTATAGACATTATAGCGGGGTCCGGCCTGTATAGACATTATAGTGGGGTCCGGCCTGCATAGACATTATAGCAGGGTCCGGCCTGTATAAACATTATAGCGGGGTCCGGCCTGTATAGACATTATAGCGGGGTCCGGCCTGTATAGACATTATAGTGGGGTCCGGCCTGTATAGACATTATAGCGGGGTCCGGCCTGTATAAACATTATAGCGGGGTCCGGCCTGTATAGACATTATAGCGGGGTCCGGCCTGTATAAACATTATAGCGGGGTCCGGCCTGTATAGACATTATAGTGGGGTCCGGCCTGCATAGACATTGTAGCAGGGTCCGGCCTGTATAAACATTATAGCGGGGTCCGGCCTGTATAGACATTATAGCGGGGTCCGGCCTGTATAGACATTATAGCGAGGTCTGGCTTGTATAGACATTATAGCGGGGTCCGGCCTGTATAGACATTATAGCGGGGTCCGGCCTGTATAAACATTATAGCGGGGTCCGGCCTGTATAGACATTATAGTGGGGTCCGGCCTGCATAGACATTGTAGCAGGGTCCGGCCTGTATAAACATTATAGCGGGGTCCGGCCTGTATAGACACTATAGCGGGGTCTGGCTTGTATAGACATTATAGTGGGGTCCGGCCTGTATAGACATTATAGCGGGGTCCGGCCTGTATAGACATTATAGTGGGGTCCGGCCTGTATAGACATTATAGCGGGGTCCGGCCTGTATAGACATTATAGCGGGGTCCGGCCTGTATAGACATTATAGCAGGGTCCGGCCTGCATAGACATTATAGCGGAGTCCGGCCTGTATAGACATTATAGTGGGGTCCGGCCTGCATAGACATTATAGCGGGGTCCGGCCTGTATAGACACTATAGCGGGGTCCGGCCTGTATAGACACTATAGCGGGGTCCGGCCTGTATAGACATTATAGCGGGGTCCGGCCTGTATAGACATTATAGCGGGGTACGGCCTGTATAGACATTATAGTGGGGTCCGGCCTGTATAGACATTATAGCGGGGTCCAGCCTGTATAGACATTATAGTGGGGTCCGGCCTGCATAGACATTATAGCGGGGTCCGGCCTGTATAGACATTATAGCGGGGTCCGGCCTGCATAGACACTATAGCGGGGTCCGGCCTGTATAGACATTATAGTGGGGTCCGGCTTGTATAGACATTATAGCGGGGTCCGGCCTGTATAGAGATTATAGCGGGGTCCGGCCTGTATAGACATTATAGCGGGGTCCGGCCTGCATAGACATTATAGCGGGGTCCGGCCTGTATAGACACTATAGCGGGGTCCGGCCTGTATAGACATTATAGCGGGGTCCGGCCTGTATAGACATTATAGTGGGGTCCGGCCTGTATAGACATTATAGTGGGGTCCGGCCTGTATAGACATTATAGCGAGGTCCGGCCTGCATAGACATTATAGCGGGGTCCGGCCTGTATAGACACTATAGCGGGGTCCGGCCTGTATAGACATTATAGGGGGGTCCGGCCTGTATAGACATTATAGCGGGGTCCGGCCTGTATAGACATTATAGTGGGGTCCGGCCTGCATAGACATTATAGTGGGGTCCGGCCTGTATAGACATTATAGTGGGGTCCGGCCTGTATAGACATTATAGCGGGGTCCGGCTTGTATAGACATTATAGTGGGGTCCGGCTTGCATAGACATTATAGCGGGGTCCGGCTTGTATAGACATTATAGCGGGGTTCGGCCTGTATAGACATTATAGCGGGGTCCGGCTTGTATAGACATTATAGCGGGGTCCGGCCTGTATAGACATTATAGCGGGGTCCGGCCTGTATAGACATTATAGCGGGGTCCGGCCTGTATAGACATTATAGCGGGGTCCGGCCTGTATAGACATTACAGCGGGGTCCGGCCTGTATAGACATTATAGCGGGGTCCGGCCTGTATAGACATTATAGCGGGGTCCGGCCTGTATAGACACTATAGCGGGGTCCGGCCTGTATAGACACTATAGCGGGGTCCGGCCTGTATAGACACTATAGCGGGGTCCGGCCTGTATAGACATTATAGTGGGGTCCGGCCTGTATAGACATTATAGCGGGGTCCGGCCTGTATAGACATTATAGCGGGGTCCGGCCTGTATAGACATTATAGCGGGGTCCGGCTTGTATAGACATTATAGCGGGGTCCGGCCTGTATAGACATTATATCAGGGTCTGGCCTGTATAGACATTATAGCGGGGTCCGGCCTGTATAGACATTATAGTGGGGTCCGGCCTGTATAGACATTATAGCGGGGTCCGGCCTGTATAGACATTATAGCGGGGTCCGGCCTGTATAGACATTATAGCGGGGTCCGGCCTGTATAGACATTATAGCGGGGTCCGGCCTGTATAGACATTATAGCGGGGTCCGGCCTGTATAGACATTATAGCGGGGTCCGGCTTGTATAGACATTATAGCGGGGTCCGGCCTGCATAGACATTATAGCGGGGTCCGGCTTGTATAGACATTATAGCGGGGTCCGGCCTGTATAGACATTATAGTGGGGTCCGGCCTGTATAGACATTATAGCGGGGTCCGGCCTGTATAGACACTATAGCGGGGTCAGGCCTGTATAGACATTATAGCGGGGTCCGGCCTGTATAGACATTATAGTGGGGTCCGGCCTGTATAGACATTATAGCGGGGTCCGGCCTGTATAGACATTATAGCGGGGTCCGGCCTGTATAGACATTATAGTGGGGTCCGGCCTGTATAGACATTATAGTGGGGTCCGGCCTGTATAGACATTATAGTGGGGTCCGGCCTGTATAGACATTATAGCGGGGTCCGGCTTGAATAGAAATTATAGCGGGGTCCGGCCTGTATAGACATTATAGTGGGGTCCGGCCTGTATAGACACTATAGCGGGGTTCGGCCTGTATAGACATTATAGCGGGGTCCGGCCTGTATAGACATTATAGTGGGGTCTGGCCTGTATAGACATTATAGCGGGGTCCGGCCTGTATAGACATTATAGCGGGGTCCGGCCTGTGTAGACATTATAGCGGGGTCCGGCCTGCATAGACATTATAGCGGGGTCCGGCCTGTATAGACATTATAGCGGGGTCCGGCTTGTATAGTCATTATAGCGGGGTCCGGCCTGTATAGACATTATAGCGGGGTCCGGCCTGTATAGACATTATAGCGGGGTCCGGCCTGTATAGACATTATAGCGGGGTCCGGCCTGTATAGACATTATAGTGGGGTCCGGCCTGTATAGACATTATAGCGGGGTCCGGCTTGTATAGACATTATAGCGGGGTCCGGCCTGTATAGACATTATAGCGGGGTCCGGCCTGCATAGACATTATAGCGGGGTCCGGCCTGCATAGACATTATAGCGGGGTCCGGCCTGTATAGACATTATAGCGGGGTCCGGCCTGTATAGACATTATAGCGGGGTCCGGCCTGTATAGACACTATAGCGGGGTCCGGCCTGTAAAGACACTATAGCGGGGTCCGGCCTGCATAGACATTATAGCGGGGTCCGGCCTGTATAGACACTATAGTGGGGTCCGGCTTGTATAGACATTATAGCGGGGTCCGGCCTGCATATATATTATAGCGGTGTCCGGCCTGTATAGACATTATAGCGGGGTCCGGCCTGCATATATATTATAGCGGGGTCCGGCCTGTATAGACATTATAGTGGGGTCCGGCCTGTATAGACATTATAGCGGGGTCCGGCCTGAATAGACATTATAGCGGGGTCCGGCCTGCATAGACATTATAGCGGGGTCCGGCCTGTATAGACATTATAGTGGGGTCCGGCCTGTATAGACATTATAGTGGGGTCCGGCCTGTATAGACATTATAGCGGGGTCCGGCCTGTATAGACATTATAGTGGGGTCCGGCCTGCATAGACATTATAGCAGGGTCCGGCCTGTATAAACATTATAGCGGGGTCCGGCCTGTATAGACATTATAGCGGGGTCCGGCCTGTATAGACATTATAGTGGGGTCCGGCCTGTATAGACATTATAGCGGGGTCCGGCCTGTATAAACATTATAGCGGGGTCCGGCCTGTATAGACATTATAGCGGGGTCCGGCCTGTATAGACATTATAGCGGGGTCCGGCCTGTATAAACATTATAGCGGGGTCCGGCCTGTATAGACATTATAGTGGGGTCCGGCCTGCATAGACATTGTAGCAGGGTCCGGCCTGTATAAACATTATAGCGGGGTCCGGCCTGTATAGACACTATAGCGGGGTCTGGCTTGTATAGACATTATAGTGGGGTCCGGCCTGTATAGACATTATAGCGGGGTCCGGCCTGTATAGACATTATAGTGGGGTCCGGCTTGTATAGACATTATAGCGGGGTCCAGCTTGTATAGACATTATAGCAGGGTCCGGCCTGTATAGACATTATAGCGGGGTCCGGCCTGCATAGACATTATAGCAGGGTCCGGCCTGTATAGACATTATAGTGGGGTCCGGCCTGCATAGACACTATAGCGGGGTCCGGCCTGTATAGACATTATAGCGGGGTCCGGCCTGTATAGACATTATAGGGGGGTCCGGCCTGTATAGACATTATAGCGGGGTCCGGCCTGTATAGACATTATAGCGGGGTCCGGCCTGTATAGACATTATAGCGGGGTCCGGCCTGTATAGACACTATAGCGGGGTCCGGCCTGTATAGACATTATAGCGGGGTCCGGCCTGTATAGACATTATAGCGGGGTCCCGCCTGTATAGACATTATAGCGGGGTCCGGCCTGCATAGACATTATAGCAGGGTCCGGCCTGTATAGACATTATAGTGGGGTCCGGCCTGCATAGACACTATAGCGGGGTTCGGCCTGTATAGACATTATAGCGGGGTCCGGCCTGTATAGACATTATAGCGGGGTCCGGCCTGTATAGACATTATAGCGGGGTCCGGCCTGTATAGACATTATAGCGGGGTCCGGCCTGTATAGACATTATAGCTGGGTCCGGCCTGTATAGACATTATAGCGGGGTCCGGCCTGTATAGACATTATAGCGGGGTCCGGCCTGTATAGACATTATAGCGGGGTCCGGCCTATATAGACATTATAGTGGGGTCCGGCCTGTATAGACACTATAGTGGGGTCCGGCCTGTATAGACATTATAGCGGGGTCCGGCCTGTATAGACATTATAGCTGGGTCCGGCCTGTATAGACATTATAGTGGGGTCCGGCCTGTATAGACATTATAGCGGGGTCCGGCCTGTATAGACACTATAGCGGGGTCCGGCCTGTATAGACATTATAGCGGGGTCCGGCCTGTATAGACATTATAGTGGGGTCCGGCCTGCATAGACATTATAGCGGGGTCCGGCCTGTATAGACATTATAGCGGGGTCCGGCCTGTATAGACATTATAGTGGGGTCCGGCCTGTATAGACATTATAGCGGGGTCCGGCTTGTATAGACATTATAGTGGGGTCCGGCCTGCATAGACATTATAGCGGGGTCCGGCTTGTATAGACATTATAGCGGGGTCCGGCCTGTATAGACATTATAGCGGGGTCCGGCCTGTATAGACATTATAGCGGGGTCCGGCCTGTATAGACATTATAGCGGGGTCCGGCTTGTATAGACATTATAGCGGGGTCCGGCCTGTATAGACATTATAGTGGGGTCCGGCCTGTATAGACATTATAGCGGGGTCCGGCCTGTATAAACATTATAGCGGGGTCCGGCCTGTATAGACATTATAGTGGGGTCCGGCCTGCATAGACATTATAGCAGGGTCCGGTCTGCATAAACATTATAGCGGGGTCCGGCCTGTATAGACATTATAGCGGGGTCCGGCCTGTATAGACATTATAGTGGGGTCTGGCCTGTATAGACACTATAGCGGGGTCCGGCTTGTATAGACATTATAACGGGGTCCGGCCTGTATAGACATTATAGCGGGGTCCGGCCTGTATAGACATTATAGCGGGGTCCGGCCTGTATAGACATTATAGCGGGGTCCGGCCTGTATAGACACTATAGCGGGGTCCGGCCTGTATAGACATTATAGCGGGGTCCGGCCTGTGTAGACATTATAGCGGGGTCCGGCCTGCATAGACATTATAGTGGGGTCCGGCCTGTATAGACATTATAGCGGGGTCCGGCTTGTATAGACATTATAGCGGGGTCCGGCTTGTATAGACATTATAGCGGGGTCCGGCCTGTATAGACATTATAGCGGGGTCCGGCCTGTATAGACATTATAGTGGGGTCCGGCCTGTATAGACACTATAGCGGGGTCCGGCTTGTATAGACATTATAGCGGGGTCCGGCCTGTATAGACATTATAGCGGGGTCCGGCCTGTGTAGACATTATAGCGGGGTCCGGCCTGCATAGACATTATAGTGGGGTCCGGCCTGTATAGACATTATAGCGGGGTCCGGCTTGTATAGACATTATAGCGGGGTCCGGCTTGTATAGACATTATAGTGGGGTCCGGCCTGTATAGACATTATAGCTGGGTCCGGCCTGTATAGACATTATAGCGGGGTCCGGCCTGTATAGACATTATAGCGGGGTCCGGCCTGTATAGACATTATAGTGGGATCCGGCCTGTATAGACACTATAGCGGGGTCCGGCCTGTATAGACATTATAGCGGGGTCCGGCTTGTATAGACATTATAGTGGGGTCCGGCCTGCATAGACATTATAGCGGGGTCCGGCTTGTATAGACATTATAGCGGGGTCCGGCCTGTATAGACACTATAGCGGGGTCCGGCCTGTATAGACATTATAGCGGGGTCCGGCCTGTATAGACATTATAGCGGGGTCCGGCTTGTATAGACATTATAGCGGGGTCCGGCCTGTATAGACATTATAGCGGGGTCCGGCCTGTATAGACACTATAGCGGGGTCCGGCCTGTATAGACATTATAGCGGGGTCCGGCTTGTATAGACACTATAGCGGGGTCCGGCCTGTATAGACATTATAGCGGGGTCCGGCCTGTATAGACATTATAGTGGGGTCCGGCCTGTATAGACATTATAGCGGGGTCCGGCCTGTATAGACATTATAGCGGGGTACGGCCTGCATAGACATTATAGCGGGGTCCGGCCTGTATAGACATTATAGCGGGGTCCGGCCTGTATAGACATTATAGCGGGGTCCGGCTTGTATAGACACTATAGCGGGGTCCGGCCTGTATAGACATTATAGCGGGGTCCGGCCTGCATTGACATTATAGCGGGGTCCGGCCTGTATAGACATTATAGCGGGGTCCGGCTTGTATAGACATTATAGCGGGGTCCGGCTTGTATAGACATTATAGCGGGGTCCGGCCTGTATAGGGATTATAGCGGGGTCCGGCCTGTATAGACATTATAGCGGGGTCCGGCCTGTATAGACATTATAGCGGGGTCCGGCCTGTATAGACATTATAGGGGGGTCCGGCCTGTATAGACATTATAGCGGGGTCCGGCCTGTATAGACATTATAGTGGGGTCCGGCCTGCATAGACATTATAGTGGGGTCCGGCCTGCATAGACATTATAGAGGGGTCCGGCCTGTATAGACATTTTAGCGGGGTCCGGCCTATATAGACATTATAGTGGGGTCCGGCCTGTATAGACATTATAGCGGGGTCCGGCTTGTATAGACATTATAGCGGGGTCCGGCCTGTATAGACATTATAGTGGGGTCCGGCCTGTATAGACATTATAGTGGGGTCCGGCCTGTATAGACATTATAGTGGGGTCCGGCCTGTATAGACATTATAGCGGGGTCCGGCTTGTAAAGACACTATAGCGGGGTCCGGCCTGTATAGACATTATAGCGGGGTCCGGCCTGTATAGACATTATAGCGGGGTCCGGCCTGTATAGACACTATAGCGGGGTCCGGCCTGTATAGACACTATAGCGGGGTCCGGCCTGTATAGACATTGTAGCGGGGTCCGGCCTGTATAGACATTATAGCAGGGTCCGACCTGTATAGACATTATAGCAGGGTCCGACCTGTATAGACATTATAGCAGGGTCCGGCCTGTATAGACATTATAGTGGGGTCCGGCCTGTATAGACATTATAGCGGGGTCCGGCTTGTATAGACATTATAGTGGGGTCCGGCCTGTATAGACACTATAGCGGGGTCCGGCCTGTATAGACACTATAGCGGGGTCCGGCCTGCATAGACACTATAGCGGGGTCCGGCCTGTATAAACACTATAGCGGGGTCCGGCCTGTATAGACATTATAGCGGGGTCCGGCCTGTATAGACATTATAGCGGGGGTCCGGCCTGTATAGACACTATAGCGGGGTCCGGCCTGTATAGAGACTATAGCGGGGTCCGGCCTGTATAGACATTATAGCGGGGTCCGGCTTGTATAGACATTATAGCGGGGTCCGGCCTGTATAGACACTATAGCGGGGTCCGGCTTGTATAAACATTATAGCGGGGTCCGGCCTGCATAGACATTATAGCGGGGTCCGGCCTGCATAGACACTATAGCGGGGTCCGGCCTGTATAGACACTATAGCGGGGTCCGGCTTGTATAGACATTATAGCAGGGTCCGGCCTGTATAGACATTATAGCGGGGTCCGGCCTGCATAGACATTATAGCAAGGTCCGGCCTGTATAGACATTATAGTGGGGTCCGGCCTGTATAGACATTATAGCGGGGTCCGGCTTGTAAAGACACTATAGCGGGGTCCGGCCTGTATAGACATTATAGTGGGGTCCGGCTTGTATAGACATTATAGCGGGGTCCGGCCTGTATAGACACTATAGCGGGGTCCGGCCTGTATAGACACTATAGCGGGGTCCGGCCTGTATAGACATTGTAGCGGGGTCCGGCCTGTATAGACATTATAGCGGGGTCCGGCCTGTATAGACATTATAGCGGGGTCCGACCTGTATAGACATTATAGCAGGGTCCGGCCTGTATAGACATTATAGTGGGGTCCGGCCTGTATAGACATTATAGCGGGGTCCGGCTTGTATAGACATTATAGTGGGGTCCGGCCTGTATAGACACTATAGCGGGGTCCGGCCTGTATAGACACTATAGCGGGGTCCGGCCTGCATAGACACTATAGCAGGGTCCGGCCTGTATAGACACTATAGCGGGGTCCGGCCTGTATAGACATTATAGCGGGGTCCGGCCTGTATAGACACTATAGCGGGGTCCGGCCTGTATAGAGACTATAGCGGGGTCCGGCCTGTATAGACATTATAGCGGGGTCCGGCCTGTATAGACACTATAGCGGGGTCCGGCTTGTATAAACATTATAGCGGGGTCCGGCCTGCATAGACATTATAGCGGGGTCCGGCCTGCATAGACACTATAGCGGGGTCCGGCCTGTATAGACACTATAGCGGGGTCCGGCTTGTATAGACATTATAGCAGGGTCCGGCCTGTATAGACATTATAGCGGGGTCCGGCCTGTATAGACACTATAGCGGGGTCCGGCCTGTATAGACATTATAGCGGGGTCCGGCTTGTATAGACATTATAGTGGGGTCCGGCCTGTATAGACACTATAGCGGGGTCCGGCCTGTATAGACATTATAGTGGGGTCCGGCCTGTATAGACATTATAGTGGGGTCCGGCCTGTATAGACATTATAGCGGGGTCCGGCCTGTATAGACATTATAGTGGGGTCCGGCCTGTATAGACATTATAGTGGGGTCCGGCCTGTATAGACATTATAGTGGGGTCCGGCCTGTATAGACATTATAGTGGGGTCCGGCCTGTATAGACATTATAGCGGGGTCCGGCCTGCATAGACATTATAGCGGGGTCCGGCCTGTATAGACATTATAGTGGGGTCCGGCCTGTATAGACATTATAGCGGGGTCCGGCCTGTATAGACACTATAGCGGGGTCCGGCCTGTATAGACACTATAGTGGGGTCCGGCCTGCATAGACATTATAGCGGGGTCCGGCCTGTATAGACATTATAGTGGGGTCCGGCCTGTATAGACATTATAGCGGGGTCCGGCCTGCATAGACATTATAGCGGGGGTCCGGCCTGTATAGACATTATTGCGGGGTCCGGCCTGTATAGACATTATAGCGGGGTCCGGCCTGTATAGACATTATAGCGGGGTCCGGCCTGTATAGACATTATAGTGGGGTCCGGCCTGTATAGACATTATAGCGGGGTCCGGCCTGTATAGACATTATAGCGGGGTCCGGCCTGTATAGACATTATAGCGGGGTCCGGCCTGTATAGACATTATAGTGGGGTCCGGCCTGTATAGACATTATAGCGGGGTCCGGCTTGTATAGACATTACAGTGGGGTCCGGCCTGTATAGACATTATAGCGGGGTCCGGCCTGTATAGACATTATAGCGGGGTCCGGCCTGTATAGACATTATAGCGGGGTCCGGCCTGTATAGACATTATAGCGGGGTCCGGCCTGTATAGACATTATAGCGGGGTCCGGCCTGTATAGACATTATAGCGGGGTCCGGCCTGTATAGACATTATAGTGGGGTCCGCCTGTATAGACACTATAGTGGGGTCCGGCTTGTATAGACATTATAGCGGGGTCCGGCCTGTATAGACATTATAGCGGGGTCCGGCCTGTATAGACATTATAGCGGGGTCCGGCCTGCATAGACATTATAGCGGGGTCCGGCCTGTATAGACATTATAGCGGGGTCCGGCCTGTATAGACATTATAGCGGGGTCCGGCCTGTATAGACACTATAGCGGGGTCCGGCCTGCATAGACACTATAGTGGGGTCCGGCCTGTATAGACACTATAGCGGGGTCCGGCCTGTATAGACATTATAGTGGGGTCCGGCCTGTATAGACATTATAGTGGGGTCCGGCCTGTATAGACATTATAGCGGGGTCCGGCCTGTATAGACATTATAGTGGGGTCCGGCCTGTATAGACATTATAGTGGGGTCCGGCCTGTATAGACATTATAGCGGGGTCCGGCCTGTATAGACACTATAGCGGGGTCCGGCCTGTATAGACATTATAGTGGGGTCCGGCCTGTATAGACATTATAGCGGGGTCCGGCCTGTATAGACACTATAGCGGGGTCCGGCCTGTATAGACACTATAGTGGGGTCCGGCCTGCATAGACATTATAGCGGGGTCCGGCCTGTATAGACATTATAGTGGGGTCCGGCCTGTATAGACATTATAGCGGGGTCCGGCCTGCATAGACATTATAGCGGGGGTCCGGCCTGTATAGACATTATAGCGGGGTCCGGCCTGTATAGACATTATAGCGGGGTCCGGCTGTATAGACATTATAGCGGGTCCGGCCTGTATAGACATTATAGTGGGGTCCGGCCTGTATAGACATTATAGCGGGGTCTGGCCTGTATAGACATTATAGCGGGGTCCGGCCTGTATAGACATTATAGCGGGGTCCGGCCTGTATAGACATTATAGTGGGGTCCGGCCTGTATAGACATTATAGCGGGGTCCGGCTTGTATAGACATTACAGTGGGGTCCGGCCTGTATAGACATTATAGCGGGGTCCGGCCTGTATAGACATTATAGCGGGGTCCGGCCTGTATAGACATTATAGCGGGGTCCGGCCTGTATAGACATTATAGCGGGGTCCGGCCTGTATAGACATTATAGCGGGGTCCGGCCTGTATAGACATTATAGCGGGGTCCGGCCTGTATAGACATTATAGTGGGGTCCGGCCTGTATAGACACTATAGTGGGGTCCGGCTTGTATAGACATTATAGCGGGGTCCGGCCTGTATAGACATTATAGCGGGGTCCGGCCTGTATAGACATTATAGCGGGGTCCGGCCTGCATAGACATTATAGCGGGGTCCGGCCTGTATAGACATTATAGCGGGGTCCGGCCTGTATAGACACTATAGCGGGGTCCGGCCTGCATAGACACTATAGTGGGGTCCGGCCTGTATAGACACTATAGCGGGGTCCGGCCTGTATAGACATTATAGCGGGGTCCGGCCTGTATAGACATTATAGCGGGGTCCGGCCTGTATAGACATTATAGCGTGGTCCGGCCTGTATAGACACTATAGCGGGGTCCGGCCTGTATAGACATTAAAGCGGGGTCCGGCTTGTATAGACATTATAGCGGGGTCCGGCCTGTATAGACATTATAGCGGGGTCAGGCCTGCATAGACATTATAGCGGGGACCCGGCCTGTATAGACATTATAGCGGGGTCCGGCCTGTATAGACACTATAGCGGGGTCCGGCCTGTATAGACATTATAGCGGGGTCCGGCCTGTATAGACATTATAGCAGGGTCCGGCTTGTATAGACATTATAGCGGGGTCCGGCCTGTATAGACATTATAGCGGGGTCCGGCCTGTATAGACATTATAGCGGGGTCCGGCTTGTATAGACATTATAGCGGGGTCAGGCCTGTATAGACATTATAGCGGGGTCCGGCCTGTATAGACATTATAGCGGGTCCGGCCTGTATAGACATTATAGCGGGGTCCGGCCTGTATAGACATTATAGCGGGGTCCGGCCTGTATAGACATTATAGTGGGGTCCGGCCTGTATAGACATTATAGCGGGGTCCGGCCTGTATAGACATTATAGCGGGGTCCGGCCTGTATAGACACTATAGCGGGGTCCGGCCTGTATAGACATTATAGCGGGGTCCGGCCTGTATAGACACTATAGCGGGGTCTGGCCTGTATAGACACTATAGCGGGGTCCGGCTTGTATAGACATTATAGTGGGGTCCGGCCTGTATAGACATTATAGCGGGGTCCGGCCTGTATAGACATTATAGCGGGGTCCGGCCTGTATAGACACTATAGCGGGGTCCGGCTTGTATAGACATTATAGCGGGGTCCGGCCTGTATAGACATTATAGTGGGGTCCGGCCTGTATAGACACTATAGCGGGGTCCGGCCTGTATAGACATTATAGCTGGGTCCGGCCTGTATAGACATTATAGCGGGGTCCGGCTTGTATAGACATTATAGCGGGGTCCGGCCTGTATAGACATTATAGCGGGGTCCGGCCTGTATAGACATTATAGCTGGGTCCGGCCTGTATAGACATTATAGCGGGGTCCGGCCTGTATAGACATTATAGCTGGGTCCGGCCTGTATAGACATTATAGCGGGGTCCGGCCTGTATAGACATTATAGCGGGGTCCGGCCTGTATAGACATTATAGGGGGGTCCGGCTTGTATAGACATTATAGTGGGGTCCGGCCTGTATAGACATTATAGCGGGGTCCGGCCTGTATAGACATTATAGCGGGGTCCGGCCTGTATAGACATTATAGCAGGGTCCGGCCTGTATAGACATTATAGCGGGGTCCGGCCTGTATAGACATTATAGCGGGGGTCCGGCCTGTATAGACATTATAGCGGGGTCCGGCCTGTATAGACATTATAGCGGGGTCCGGCCTGTATAGACATTATAGCGGGGTCCGGCCTGTATAGACATTATAGCGGGGTCCGGCTTGTATAGACATTATAGCGGGGTCCGGCTTGTATAGACATTATAGCGGGGTCCGGCTTGTATAGACATTATAGCGGGGTCCGGCCTGTATAGACATTATAGCGGGGTCCGGCCTGTATAGACACTATAGCGGGGTCCGGCCTGTATAGACACTATAGCGGGGTCCGGCCTGTATAGACATTATAGCGGGGTCCGGCCTGTATAGACATTATAGCGGGGTCCGGCTTGTATAGACATTATAGTGGGGTCCGGCCTGTATAGACATTATAGCGGGGTCCGGCCTGTATAGACATTATAGCGGGGGTCCGGCCTGTATAGACATTATAGCGGGGTCCGGCCTGTATAGACATTATAGCGGGGTCCGGCCTGTATAGACATTATAGCGGGGTCCGGCCTGTATAGACATTATAGCGGGGTCCGGCCTGTATAGACACTATAGCGGGGTCCGGCCTGTATAGACATTATAGCGGGGTCCGGCCTGTATAGACATTATAGCGGGGTCCGGCCTGTATAGACACTATAGCGGGGTCCGGCCTGCATAGACATTATAGCGGGGTCCGGCCTGTATAGACATTATAGTGGGGTCCGGCCTGCATAGACATTATAGCGGGGTCCGGCCTGTATAGACATTATAGCGGGGTCCGGCCTGCATAGACATTATAGTGGGGTCCGGCCTGTATAGACATTATAGTGGGGTCCGGCCTGTATAGACATTATAGCAGGGTCCGGCCTGTATAGACATTATAGTGGGGTCCGGCCTGTATAGACACTATAGTGGGGTCCGGCCTGTATAGACATTATAGCGGGGTCCGGCCTGTATAGACATTATAGCGGGGTCCGGCCTGTATAGACATTATAGCGGGGTCCGGCCTGTATAGACATTATAGCGGGGTCCGGCCTGTATAGACATTATAGCAGGGTCCGGCCTGTATAGACATTATAGCGGGGTCCGGCCTGTATAGACACTATAGCGGGGTCCGGCCTGTATAGACATTATAGTGGGGTCCGGCCTGTATAGACATTATAGTGGGGTCCGGCCTGTATAGACATTATAGCGGGGTCCGGCTTGTATAGACATTATAGCGGGGTCCGGCCTGTATAGACATTATAGCGGGGTCCGGCCTGTATAGACATTATAGCGGGGTCAGGCCTGCATAGACATTATAGCGGGGTCCGGCCTGTATAGACATTATAGCGGGGTCCGGCTTGTATAGACATTATAGCGGGGTCCGGCCTGTATAGACATTATAGCGGGGTCCGGCCTGTATAGACATTATAGCGGGGTCCGGCCTGTATAGACATTATAGCGGGGTCCGGCCTGTATAGACATTATAGCGGGGTCCGGCCTGTATAGACACTATAGCGGGGTCCGGCCTGTATAGACATTATAGCGGGGGTCCGGCCTGTATAGACATTATAGCGGGGTCCGGCCTGTATAGACATTATAGCGGGGTCCGGCCTGTATAGACATTATAGCGGGGGTCCGGCCTGTATAGACACTATAGCGGGGTCAGGCCTGTATAGACATTATAGCGGGGTCCGGCCTGTATAGACATTATAGCGGGGTCCGGCCTGTATAGACATTATAGCGGGGGTCCGGCCTGTATAGACATTATAGCGGGGTCCGGCCTGTATAGACATTATAGTGGGTCCGGCCTGTATAGACATTATAGTGGGGTCCGGCCTGCATAGACATTATAGCGGGGTCCGGCCTGCATAGACATTATAGCAGGGGTCCGGCCTGTATAGACATTATAGCGGGGTCAGGCCTGTATAGACATTATAGCGGGGTCCGGCCTGTATAGACATTATAGTGGGGTCCGGCCTGTATAGACATTATAGCGGGGTCCAGCCTGTATAGACATTATAGCGGGGTCCGGCCTGTATAGACATTATAGCGGGGTCCGGCCTGTATAGACATTATAGCGGGGTCCGGCCTGTATAGACATTATATCGGGGTCCGGCCTGTATAGACATTATAGCGGGGTCCGGCCTGTATAGACATTATAGCGGGGTCCGGCTTGTATAGACATTATAGCGGGGTCCGGCCTGTATAGACATTATAGTGGGGTCCGGCTTGTATAGACACTATAGCGGGGTCTGGCTGTATAGACATTATAGCGGGGTCCGGCTTTATAGACATTATAGGGGGGTCCGGCCTGTATAGACATTATAGCGGGGTCCGGCTTGTATAGACATTATAGCGGGGTCCGGCCTGTATAGACATTATAGTGGGGTCCGGCCTGTATAGACATTATAGCGGGGTCCGGCCTGTATAGACATTATAGCGGGGTCCGGCTTGTATAGACATTATAGTGGGGTCCGGCCTGTATAGACATTATAGCGGGGTCCGGCCTGTATAGACACTATAGCGGGGTCCGGCCTGTATAGACATTATAGCGGGGTCCGGCTTGTATAGACATTATAGCGGGGTCCGGCCTGTATAGACATTATAGCGGGGTCCGGCCTGTATAGACATTATAGCGGGGTCCGGCTTGTATAGACATTATAGCGGGGTCCGGCCTGCATAGACATTATAGCGGGGTCCGGCCTGTATAGACACTATAGCGGGGTCCGGCCTGTATAGACATTATAGCGGGGTCCGGCCTGTATAGACATTATAGCGGGGTCCGGCTTGTATAGACATTATAGCGGGGTCCGGCCTGTATAGACACTATAGCGGGGTCTGGCTTGTATAGACATTATAGCGGGGTCCGGCTTGTATAGACATTATAGCGGGGTCCGGCCTGTATAGACATTATAGCGGGGTCCGGCCTGTATAGACATTATAGCGGGGTCCGGCCTGTATAGACACTATAGCGGGGTCTGGCTTGTATAGACATTATAGCGGGGTCCGGCTTGTATAGACATTATAGCGGGGGTCCGGCCTGTATAGACATTATAGCGGGGTCCGGCCTGTATAGACACTATAGCGGGGTCGGCCTGTATAGATATTATAGCGGGGTCCGGCCTGTATAGACATTATAGCGGGGTCCGGCCTGTATAGACATTATAGCGGGGTCCGGCCTGTATAGACATTATAGCGGGGTCCGGCCTGTATAGACATTATAGCGGGGTCCGGCCTGTATAGACATTATAGCGGGGTCCGGCTTGTATAGACATTATAGCGGGGTCCGGCCTGTATAGACATTATAGCGGGGTCCGGCCTGTATAGACATTATAGCGGGGTCCGGCCTGTATAGACATTATAGTGGGGTCCGGCCTGTATAGACACTATAGCGGGGTCCGGCCTGTATAGACATTATAGCGGGGTCCGGCCTGTATAGACATTATAGTGGGGTCCGGCCTGTATAGACATTATAGTGGGGTCCGGCCTGTATAGACATTATAGCGGGGTCAGGCCTGTATAGACACTATAGTGGGGTCCGGCCTGTATAGACATTATAGCGGGGGTCCGGCCTGTATAGACATTATAGTGGGGTCCGGCCTGTATAGACATTATAGCGGGGTCCGGCTTGTATAGACACTATAGCGGGGTCCGGCCTGTATAGACATTATAGCGGGGTCCGGCTTGTATAGACATTATAGCGGGGTCCGGCCTGTATAGACACTATAGCGGGGTCCGGCTGTATAGACACTATAGCGGGGTCCGGCCTGTATAGACATTGTAGCGGGGTCCGGCCTGTATAGACATTATAGCGGGGTCCGGCCTGTATAGACATTATAGCGGGGTCCGGCCTGTATAGACATTATAGCGGGGTCCGGCCTGTATAGACATTATAGCGGGGTCCGGCCTGTATAGACATTATAGTGGGGTCCGGCCTGTATAGACACTATAGCGGGGTCCGGCTTGTATAGACATTATAGTGGGGTCCGGCCTGTATAGACACTATAGCGGGGTCCGGCCTGTATAGACACTATAGCGGGGTCCGGCCTGTATAGACATTATAGCGGGGTCCGGCCTGTATAGACACTATAGTCGGGGTCCGGCCTGTATAGACATTATAGCGGGGTCCGGCCTGTATAGACACTATAGCGTGGTCCGGCCTGTATAGACACTATAGCGGGGTCCGGCCTGTATAGACACTATAGCGGGGTCCGGCCTGTATAGACACTATAGCGGGGTCCGGCTTGTATAGACATTATAGCGGGGTCCGGCCTGTATAGACATTATAGCGGGGTCCGGCCTGTATAGACATTATAGCGGGGTCCGGCCTGCATAGACATTATAGCGGGGTCCGGCCTGTATAGACATTATAGCGGGGTCCGGCCTGTATAGACACTATAGCGGGGTCCGGCCTGCTATAGACACTATAGTGGGGTCCGGCCTGTATAGACACTATAGCGGGGTCCGGCCTGTATAGACATTATAGCGGGGTCCGGCCTGTATAGACATTATAGCGGGGTCCGGCTGTATAGACATTATAGCGTGGTCCGGCCTGTATAGACACTATAGCGGGGTCCGGCCTGTATAGACATTAAAGCGGGGTCCGGCTTGTATAGACATTATAGCGGGGTCCGGCCTGTATAGACACTATAGCGGGGTCCGGCCTGTATAGACATTATAGCGGGGTCCGGCCTGTATAGACATTATAGCGGGGTCCGGCCTGTATAGACATTATAGCAGGGTCCGGCTTGTATAGACATTATAGCGGGGTCCGGCCTGTATAGACATTATAGCGGGGTCCGGCCTGTATAGACATTATAGCGGGGTCCGGCCTGTATAGACATTATAGCGGGGTCCGGCCTGTATAGACATTATAGCGGGGTCCGGCCTGTATAGACATTATAGCGGGGTCCGGCCTGTATAGACATTATAGTGGGGTCCGGCCTGTATAGACATTATAGCGGGGTCCGGCCTGTATAGACACTATAGCGGGGTCCGGCCTGTATAGACATTATAGCGGGGTCCGGCCTGTATAGACACTATAGCGGGGTCCGGCCTGTATAGACACTATAGCGGGGTCCGGCTTGTATAGACATTATAGTGGGGTCCGGCCTGTATAGACATTATAGCGGGGTCCGGCCTGTATAGACATTATAGCGGGGTCCGGCCTGTATAGACACTATAGCGGGGTCCGGCTTGTATAGACATTATAGCGGGGTCCGGCCTGTATAGACATTATAGTGGGGTCCGCCTGTATAGACACTATAGCGGGGTCCGGCCTGTATAGACATTATAGCTGGGTCCGGCCTGTATAGACATTATAGCGGGGTCCGGCTTGTATAGACATTATAGCGGGGTCCGGCCTGTATAGACATTATAGCGGGGTCCGGCCTGTATAGACATTATAGCTGGGTCCGGCCTGTATAGACATTATAGCGGGGTCCGGCCTGTATAGACATTATAGCTGGGTCCGGCCTGTATAGACATTATAGGGGGGTCCGGCTTGTATAGACATTATAGTGGGGTCCGGCCTGTATAGACATTATAGCGGGGTCCGGCCTGTATAGACATTATAGCGGGGTCCGGCCTGTATAGACATTATAGCAGGGTCCGGCCTGTATAGACATTATAGCGGGGTCCGGCCTGTATAGACATTATAGCGGGGTCCGGCCTGTATAGACATTATAGCGGGGTCCGGCCTGTATAGACATTATAGCGGGGTCCGGCCTGTATAGACATTATAGCGGGGTCCGGCCTGTATAGACATTATAGCGGGGTCCGGCTTGTATAGACATTATAGCGGGGTCCGGCTTGTATAGACATTATAGCGGGGTCCGGCTTGTATAGACATTATAGCGGGGTCCGGCCTGTATAGACATTATAGCGGGGTCCGGCCTGTATAGACACTATAGCGGGGTCCGGCCTGTATAGACACTATAGCGGGGTCCGGCCTGTATAGACATTATAGCGGGGTCCGGCCTGTATAGACATTATAGCGGGTCCGGCTTGTATAGACATTATAGTGGGGTCCGGCCTGTATAGACATTATAGCGGGGTCCGGCCTGTATAGACATTATAGCGGGGTCCGGCCTGTATAGACATTATAGCGGGGTCCGGCCTGTATAGACATTATAGCGGGGTCCGGCCTGTATAGACATTATAGCGGGGTCCGGCCTGTATAGACATTATAGCGGGGTCCGGCCTGTATAGACACTATAGCGGGGTCCGGCCTGTATAGACATTATAGCGGGGTCCGGCCTGTATAGACATTATAGCGGGGTCCGGCCTGTATAGACACTATAGTGGGGTCCGGCCTGCATAGACATTATAGCGGGGTCCGGCCTGTATAGACATTATAGTGGGGTCCGGCCTGCATAGACATTATAGCGGGGTCCGGCCTGTATAGACATTATAGCGGGGTCCGGCCTGCATAGACATTATAGTGGGGTCCGGCCTGTATAGACATTATAGTGGGGTCCGGCCTGTATAGACATTATAGCAGGGTCCGGCCTGTATAAGACATTATACGGGGGTCCGGCCTGTATAGACACTATAGTGGGGTCCGGCCTTGTATAGACATTATAGCGGGGTCCGGCCTGTATAGACATTATAGCGGGGTCCGGCCTGTATAGACATTATAGCGGGGTCCGGCCTGTATAGACATTATAGCGGGGTCCGGCCTGTATAGACATTATAGCAGGGGTCCGGCCTGTATAGACATTATAGCGGGGTCCGGCCTGTATAGACACTATAGCGGGGTCCGGCCTGTATAGACATTATAGTGGGGTCCGGCCTGTATAGACATTATAGTGGGGTCCGGCCTGTATAGACATTATAGCGGGGTCCGGCTTGTATAGACATTATAGCGGGGTCCGGCCTGTATAGACATTATAGCGGGGTCAGGCCTGCATAGACATTATAGCGGGGTCCGGCCTGTATAGACATTATAGCGGGGTCCGGCTTGTATAGACATTATAGCGGGGTCCGGCCTGTATAGACATTATAGCGGGGTCCGGCCTGTATAGACATTATAGCGGGGTCCGGCCTGTATAGACATTATAGCGGGGTCCGGCCTGTATAGACATTATAGCGGGGTCCGGCCTGTATAGACACTATAGCGGGGTCCGGCCTGTATAGACATTATAGCGGGGGTCCGGCCTGTATAGACATTATAGCGGGGTCCGGCTTGTATAGACATTATAGCGGGGTCCGGCCTGTATAGACATTATAGCGGGGGTCCGGCCTGTATAGACACTATAGCGGGGTCAGGCCTGTATAGACATTATAGCGGGGTCCGGCCTGTATAGACATTATAGCGGGGTCCGGCCTGTATAGACATTATAGCGGGGGTCCGGCCTGTATAGACATTATAGCGGGGTCCGGCCTGTATAGACATTATAGTGGGGTCCGGCCTGTATAGACATTATAGTGGGGTCCGGCCTGCATAGACATTATAGCGGGGTCCGGCCTGCATAGACATTATAGCAGGGTCCGGCCTGTATAGACATTATAGCGGGGTCCGGCCTGTATAGACATTATAGCGGGGTCCGGCCTGTATAGACATTATAGTGGGGTCCGGCCTGTATAGACATTATAGCGGGGTCCAGCCTGTATAGACATTATAGCGGGGTCCGGCCTGTATAGACATTATAGCGGGGTCCGGCCTGTATAGACATTATAGCGGGGTCCGGCCTGTATAGACATTATATCGGGGTCCGGCCTGTATAGACATTATAGCGGGGTCCGGCCTGTATAGACATTATAGCGGGGTCCGGCTTGTATAGACATTATAGCGGGGTCCGGCCTGTATAGACATTATAGTGGGGTCCGGCTTGTATAGACACTATAGCGGGGTCTGGCTTGTATAGACATTATAGCGGGGTCCGGCTTTTATAGACATTATAGGGGGGTCCGGCCTGTATAGACATTATAGCGGGGGTCCGGCTTGGATAGACATTATAGCGGGGTCCGGCCTGTATAGACATTATAGTGGGGTCCGGCCTGTATAGACATTATAGCGGGGTCCGGCCTGTATAGACATTATAGCGGGGTCCGGCTTGTATAGACATTATAGTGGGGTCCGGCCTGTATAGACATTATAGCGGGGTCCGGCCTGTATAGACACTATAGCGGGGTCCGGCCTGTATAGACATTATAGCGGGGTCCGGCTTGTATAGACATTATAGCGGGGTCCGGCCTGTATAGACATTATAGCGGGGTCCGGCCTGTATAGACATTATAGCGGGGTCCGGCTTGTATAGACATTATAGCGGGGTCCGGCCTGCATAGACATTATAGCGGGGTCCGGCCTGTATAGACACTATAGCGGGGTCCGGCCTGTATAGACATTATAGCGGGGTCCGGCCTGTATAGACATTATAGCGGGGTCCGGCTTGTATAGACATTATAGCGGGGTCCGGCCTGTATAGACACTATAGCGGGGTCTGGCTTGTATAGACATTATAGCGGGGTCCGGCTTGTATAGACATTATAGCGGGGTCCGGCCTGTATAGACATTATAGCGGGGTCCGGCCTGTATAGACATTATAGCGGGGTCCGGCCTGTATAGACATTATAGCGGGGTCCGGCCTGTATAGACATTATAGCGGGGTCCGGCCTGTATAGACATTATAGCGGGGTCCGGCCTGTATAGACATTATAGCGGGGTCCGGCCTGTCATAGACATTATAGCGGGGTCCGGCCTGTATAGACATTATAGCGGGGTCCGGCTTGTATAGACATTATAGCGGGGTCCGGCCTGTATAGACACTATAGCGGGGTCCGGCCTGTATAGACATTATAGCGGGGTCCGGCCTGTATAGACACTATAGCGGGGTCTGGCTTGTATAGACATTATAGCGGGGTCCGGCTTGTATAGACATTATAGCGGGGTCCGGCCTGTATAGACATTATAGCGGGGTCCGGCCTGTATAGACATTATAGCGGGGTCCGGCCTGTATAGACATTATAGCGGGGTCCGGCCTGTATAGACATTATAGCGGGGTCCGGCCTGTATAGACATTATAGCGGGGTCCGGCCTGTATAGACATTATAGCGGGGTCCGGCCTGTATAGACATTATAGCGGGGTCCGGCCTGTATAGACATTATAGCGGGGTCCGGCTTGTATAGACATTATAGCGGGGTCCGGCCTGTATAGACACTATAGCGGGGTCCGGCCTGTATAGACATTATAGCGGGGTCCGGCCTGTATAGACATTATAGCGGGGTCCGGCCTGTATAGACATTATAGCGGGGTCTGGCCTACATAGACATTATAGCGGGGTCCGGCTTGTATAGACATTATAGTGGGGTCCGGCCTGTATAGACATTATAGCGGGGTCCGGCTTGTATAGACATTATAGCGGGGTCCGGCCTGCATAGACATTATAGCGGGGTCCGGCTTGTATAGACATTATAGCGGGGTCCGGCCTGCATAGACACTATAGCGGGGTCCGGCCTGTATAGACATTATAGCGGGGTCCGGCCTGTATAGACATTATAGTGGGGTCCGGCCTGTATAGACATTATAGCGGGGTCCGGCCTGTATAGACATTATAGCAGGGTCCGGCCTGTATAGACACTATAGCGGGGTCCGGCCTGTATAGACATTATAGCGGGGTCCGGCCTGTATAGACATTATAGCGGGGTCCGGCCTGCATAGACATTATAGCGGGGTCCGGCCTGCATAGACATTATAGCGGGGTCCGGCCTGCATAGACATTATAGCGGGGTCCGGCCTGTATAGACTTTATAGCGGGGTCCGGCCTGTATAGACATTATAGCGGGGTCCGGCCTGTATAGACATTATAGCGGGGTCCGGCCTGTATAGACATTATAGCGGGGTCCGGCCTGTATAGACACTATATCGGGGTCCGGCCTGTATAGACACTATAGCGGGGTCCGGCCTGCATAGACATTATAGCGGGGTCCGGCCTGTATAGACATTATAGCGGGGTCCGGCCTGCATAGACATTATAGTGGGGTCCGGCCTGTATAGACATTATAGCGGGGTCCGGCTTGTATAGACATTATAGCGGGGTCCGGCTTGTGTAGACATTATAGTGGGGTCCGGCCTGTATAGACATTATAGTGGGGTCCGGCCTGTATAGACATTATAGTGGGGTCCGGCCTGCATAGACATTATAGCGGGGTCCGGCCTGTATAGACATTATAGCGGGGTCCGGCCTGTATAGACACTATAGCGGGGTCCGGCCTGTATAGACACTATAGCGGGGTCCGGCCTGCATAGACACTATAGTGGGGTCCGGCCTGTATAGACACTATAGCGGGGTCCGGCCTGTATAGACATTATAGTGGGGTCCGGCCTGTATAGACATTATAGCGGGGTCCGGCCTGTATAGACATTATAGCGGGGTCCGGCCTGTATAGACACTATAGCGGGGTCCGGCCTGTATAGACATTATAGCGGGGTCCGGCCTGTATAGACACTATAGCGGGGTCCGGCCTGTATAGACATTATAGCGGGGTCCGGCCTGCATAGACATTATAGCGGGGTCCGGCCTGCATAGACATTATAGCGGGGTCCGGCCTGTATAGACACTATAGCGGGGTCCGGCTTGTATAGACATTATAGCGGGGTCCGGCCTGCATAGACATTATAGTGGGGTCCGGCCTGTATAGACATTATAGCGGGGTCCGGCCTGTATAGACATTATAGCGGGGTCCGGCCTGTATAGACATTATAGCGGGGTCCGGCCTGTATAGACATTATAGCGGGGTCCGGCCTGTATAGACATTATAGCGGGGTCCGGCCTGCATAGACATTATAGCGGGGTCCGGCCTGTATAGACAATATAGCGGGGTCCGGCCTGTATAGACATTATAGCGGGGTCCGGCCTGTATAGACATTACAGCAGGGTCCGGCCTGTATAGACATTATAGCGGGGTCCGGCCTGCATAGACATTATAGCGGGGTCCGGCCTGTATAGACATTATAGCGGGGTCCGGCCTGTATAGACATTATAGCGGGGTCCGGCCTGTATAGACATTATAGTGGGGTCCGGCCTGTATAGACACTATAGCGGGGTCCGGCCTGTATAGACATTATAGCGGGGTCCGGCTTGTAAAGACACTATAGCGGGGTCCGGCCTGTATAGACACTATAGCGGGGTCCGGCCTGTATAGACATTATAGCGGGGTCCGGCCTGTATAGACATTATAGCGGGGTCCGGCCTGTATAGACATTATAGCGGGGTCCGGCCTGTATAGACACTATAGTGGGGTCCGGCCTGTATAGACATTATAGTGGGGTCCGGCCTGTATAGACATTATAGCGGGGTCCGGCCTGCATAGACATTATAGCGGGGTCCGGCCTGTATAGACATTATAACGGGGTCCGGCCTGCATAGACATTATAGCGGGGTCCGGCCTGTATAGACATTATAGCGGGGTCCGGCCTGTATAGACATTATAGCGGGGTCCGGCCTGTATAGACATTATAGCGGGGTCCGGCCTGTATAGACATTATAGCGGGGTCCGGCCTGTATAGACATTATAGCGGGGTCCGGCCTGTATAGACATTATAGCGGGGTCCGGTCTGTATAGACATTATAGCGGGGTCCGGCCTGCATAGACATTATAGCGGGGTCCGGCCTGCATAGACATTATAGCGGGGTCCGGCCTGTATAGACACTATAGCGGGGTCCGGCTTGTATAGACATTATAGCGGGGTCCGGCCTGCATAGACATTATAGTGGGGTCCGGCCTGTATAGACATTATAGCGGGGTCCGGCCTGTATAGACATTATAGCGGGGTCCGGCCTGTATAGACATTATAGCGGGGTCCGGCCTGTATAGACATTATAGCGGGGTCCGGCCTGTATAGACATTATAGCGGGGTCCGGCCTGTATAGACATTATAGCGGGGTCCGGCCTGTATAGACAATATAGCGGGGTCCGGCCTGTATAGACATTATAGCGGGGTCCGGCCTGTATAGACATTATAGCGGGGTCCGGCCTGCATAGACATTATAGCGGGGTCCGGCCTGTATAGACATTATAGCGGGGTCCGGCCTGTATAGACATTATAGCGGGGTCCGGCCTGTATAGACATTATAGTGGGGTCCGGCCTGTATAGACACTATAGCGGGGTCCGGCCTGTATAGACATTATAGCGGGGTCCGGCTTGTATAGACACTATAGCGGGGTCCGGCCTGTATAGACACTATAGCGGGGTCCGGCCTGTATAGACATTATAGCGGGGTCCGGCCTGTATAGACATTATAGCGGGGTCCGGCCTGTATAGACATTATAGCGGGGTCCGGCATGTATAGACACTATAGTGGGGTCCGGCCTGTATAGACATTATAGTGGGGTCCGGCCTGTATAGACATTATAGCGGGGTCCGGCCTGCATAGACATTATAGCGGGGTCCGGCCTGTATAGACATTATAACGGGGTCCGGCCTGCATAGACATTATAGCGGGGTCCGGCCTGTATAGACATTATAGCGGGGTCCGGCCTGTATAGACATTATAGCGGGGTCCGGCCTGTATAGACATTATAGCGGGGTCCGGCCTGTATAGACATTATAGCGGGGGTCCGGCCTGTATAGACATTATAGCGGGGTCCGGCCTGTATAGACATTATAGCGGGGTCCGGTCTGTATAGACATTATAGCGGGGGTCCGGCCTGTATAGACACTATAGCGGGGTCCGGCCTGTATAGACATTATAGTGGGGTCCGGCCTGTATAGACACTATAGCGGGGTCCGGCCTGTATAGACATTATAGCGGGGTCCGGCCTGTATAGACATTATAGCAGGGTCCGGCCTGTATAGACATTATAGCGGGGTCCGGCCTGTATAGACATTATAGCAGGGTCCGGCTTGTATAGACATTATAGCGGGGTCCGGCCTGCATAGACATTATAGCAGGGTCCGGCCTGTATAGACATTATAGCGGGGTCCGGCTTGTATAGACATTATAGCGGGGTCCGGCCTGTATAGACATTATAGCGGGATCCGGCCTGTATAGACATTATAGCGGGGTCCGGCCTGTATAGACATTATAGCGGGGTCCGGCCTGTATAGACATTATAGCGGGGTCTGGCCTGTATAGACACTATAGCGGGGTCCGGCCTGTATAGACATTATAGCGGGGTCCGGCCTGTATAGACATTATAGCGGGGTCCGGCCTGTATAGACACTATAGCGGGGTCCGGCCTGTATAGACATTATAGCGGGGTCCGGCCTGTATAGACACTATAGCGGGGTCCGGCCTGTATAGACATTATAGCGGGGTCCGGCCTGTATAGACATTATAGCGGGGTCCGGCCTGTATAGACATTAAAGCGGGGTCCGGCTTGAATAGAAATTATAGCGGGGTCCGGCCTGTATAGACATTATAGCGGGGTCCGGCCTGTATAGACATTATAGCGGGGTCCGGCCTGTATAGACACTATAGCAGGGTCCGGCTTGTATAGACATTATAGCGGGGTCCGGCCTGTATAGACATTATAGCGGGGTCCGGCCTGTATAGACATTATAGCGGGGTCCGGCCTGCATAGACATTATAGCGGGGTCCGGCCTATATAGACATTATAGCGGGGTCCGGCCTGTATAGACATTATAGCGGGGTCCGGCCTGTATAGACACTATAGCGGGGTCCGGCCTGTATAGACACTATAGCGGGGTCCGGCCTGTATAGACATTATAGCGGGGTCCGGCCTGTATAGACATTATAGCGGGGTCCGGCCTGTATAGACATTATAGCGGGGTCCGGCCTGTATAGACATTATAGCGGGGTCCGGCCTGTATACACATTATATCGGGGTCCGGCCTGTATAGACATTATAGCGGGGTCCGGCCTGTATAGACATTATAGCGGGGTCCGGCCTGTATAGACATTATAGCGGGGTCCGGCCTGTATAGACATTATAGCGGGGTCCGGCCTGTATAGACATTATAGCGGGGTCCGGCCTGTATATACACTATAGCGGGGTCCGGCCTGCATAGACATTATAGCGGGGTCCGGCCTGTATAGACACTATAGTGGGGTCCGGCCTGTATAGACATTATAGTGGGGTCCGGCCTGTATAGACATTATAGCGGGGGTCCGGCCTGTATAGACATTATAGCGGGGTCCGGCCTGTATAGACATTATAGCGGGGTCCGGCCTGTATAGACATTATAGCGGGGTCCGGCCTGTATAGACATTATAGCGGGGTCCGGCCTGTATAGACATTATAGCGGGGTCCGGCCTGTATAGACATTATAGCGGGGTCCGGCCTGTATAGACATTATAGAGGGGTCCGGCCTGTATAGACATTATAGTGGGGTCCGGCCTGTATAGACACTATAGCGGGGTCCGGCCTGTATAGACACTATAGCGGGGTCCGGCCTGCATAGACATTATAGCGGGGTCCGGCCTGTATAGACATTATAGTGGGGTCCGGCCTGCATAGACATTATAGCGGGGTCCGGCCTGCATAGACATTATAGCGGGGTCCGGCCTGTATAGACATTATAGTGGGGTCCGGCCTGCATAGACATTATAGCGGGGTCCGGCCTGTATAGACATTATAGCGGGGTCCGGCCTGTATAGACATTATAGCGGGGTCCGGCCTGTATAGACATTATAGCGGGGTCCGGCTTGTATAGACATTATAGCGGGGTCCGGCCTGTATAGACACTATAGCGGGGTCCGGCCTGCATAGACATTATAGCGGGGTCCGGCCTATATAGACACTATAGCGGGGTCCGGCCTGTATAGACATTATAGCGGGGTCCGGCCTGTATAGACATTATAGCAGGGTCCGGCCTGTATAGACATTATAGCGGGGTCCGGCTTGTATAGACATTATAGCGGGGTCCGGCCTGTATAGACATTATAGCGGGGTCCGGCCTGTATAGACATTATAGCGGGGGTCCGGCCTGTATAGACATTATAGCGGGGTCCGGCCTGTATAGACATTACAGCAGGGTCCGGCCTGTATAGACATTATAGCGGGGTCCGGCCTGTATAGACATTATAGCGGGGGTCCGGCCTGTATAGACATTATAGCGGGGTCCGGCTTGTATAGACATTATAGCGGGGTCCGGCCTGTATAGACATTATAGTGGGGTCCGGCCTGTATAGACATTATAGAGGGGTCCGGCCTGTATAGACATTATAGTGGGGTCCGGCCTGTATAGACATTATAGCGGGGTCCGGCCTGTATAGACATTATAGCGGGGTCCGGCCTGTATAGACATTATAGCGGGGTCCGGCCTGTATAGACATTATAGCGGGGTCCGGCTTGTATAGACATTATAGCGGGGTCCGCCTGTATAGACACTATAGCGGGGTCTGGCTTGTATCGACATCATAGCGGGGTCCGGCTTTTATAGACATTATAGCGGGGTCCGGCCTGTATAGACATTATAGCGGGGTCCGGCCTGTATAGACATTATAGCGGGGTCCGGCCTGTATAGACATTATAGCGGGGTCCGGCTTGTATAGACATTATAGCGGGGTCCGGCCTGTATAGACACTATAGCGGGGTCTGGCTTGTATAGACATTATAGCGGGGTCCGGCTTTTATAGACATTATAGGGGGGTCCGGCCTGTATAGACATTATAGCGGGGTCCGGCTTGTATAGACATTATAGCGGGGTCCGGCCTGTATAGACATTATAGTGGGGTCCAGCCTGTATAGACATTATAGTGGGGTCCGGCCTGTATAGACACTATAGCGGGGTCCGGCCTGTATAGACATTATAGGGGGGTCCGGCCTGTATAGACATTATAGCGGGGTCCGGCTTGTATAGACATTATAGCGGGGTCCGGCCTGTATAGACATTATAGTGGGGTCCGGCCTGTATAGACATTATAGCGGGGTCCGGCCTGTATAGACATTATAGCGGGGTCCGGCCTGTATAGACATTATAGTGGGGTCCGGCCTGTATAGACATTATAGCGGGGTCCGGCCTGTATAGACATTATAGCGGGGTCCGGCTTGTATAGACATTATAGTGGGGTCCGGCCTGTATAGACACTATAGTGGGGTCCGGCCTGTATAGACATTATAGCGGGGTCCGGCTTGTATAGACATTATAGCAGGGTCCGGCTTGTATAGACACTATAGCGGGGTCCGGCCTGTATAGACATTATAGCGGGGTCCGGCCTGCATAGACATTATAGCGGGGTCCGGCCTGTATAGACATTATAGCGGGGTCCAGCCTGCATAGACATTATAGCGGGGTCCGGCCTGTATAGACATTATAGCGGGGTCCGGCCTGTATAGACATTATAGCGGGGTCCGGCCTGCATAGACATTATAGCGGGGTCCGGCCTGTATAGACATTATAGCGGGGTCCGGCCTGTATAGACATTATAGCGGGGTCCGGCCTGTATAGACATTATAGCGGGGTCCGGCCTGTATAGACATTATAGCGGGGTCCGGCTTGTATAGACATTATAGTGGGGTCCGGCCTGTAAAGACACTATAGTGGGGTCCGTCCTGTATAGACATTATAGCGGGGTCCGGCCTGTATAGACATTATAGCGGGGTCCGGCCTGTATAGACATTATAGCGGGGTCCGGCCTGTATAGACATTATAGCGGGGTCCGGCTTGTATAGACATTATAGCGGGGTCCGGCCTGCATAGACATTATAGCGGGGTCCGGCCTGTATAGACATTATAGTGGGGTCCGGCCTGTATAGACATTATAGCGGGGTCCGGCCTGTATAGACATTATAGCGGGGTCCGGCCTGTATAGACATTATAGCAGGGTCCGGCCTGTATAGACATTATAGCGGGGTCCGGCCTGTATAGACATTATAGCGGGGTCCGGCTTGTATAGACATTATAGCGGGGTCCGGCCTGCATAGACATTATAGCGGGGTCCGGCCTGTATAGACACTATAGCGGGGTCCGGCCTGTATAGACATTATAGCGGGGTCCGGCCTGTATAGACATTATAGTGGGGTCCGGCCTGTATAGACATTATAGCGGGGTCCGGCCTGTATAGACATTATAGCGGGGTCCGGCCTGTATAGACATTATAGCGGGGTCCGGCCTGTATAGACATTATAGCGGGGTCCGGCTTGTATAGACATTATAGCGGGGTCCGGCCTGTATAGACACTATATCGGGGTCCGGCCTGCATAGACATTATAGCGGGGTCCGGCCTGTATAAACACTATAGCGGGGTCCGGCCTGTATAGACATTATAGCGGGGTCCGGCCTGTATAGACATTATAGCGGGGTCCGGCCTGTATAGACATTATAGCGGGGTCCGGCCTGTATAGACATTATAGCGGGGTCCGGCCTGTATAGACATTATAGCGGGTTCCGGCCTGTATAGACATTATAGCGGGGTCCGGCCTGTATAGACATTATAGCGGGGTCCGGCCTGTATAGACATTATAGCGGGGTCCGGCCTGTATAGACATTATAGCGGGGTCCGGCCTGTATAGACATTATAGCGGGGTCCGGCCTGTATAGACATTATAGCGGGGTCCGGCTTGTATAGACATTATAGCGGGGTCCGGCCTGTATAGACACTATAGCGGGGTCTGGCTTGTATAGACATTATAGTGGGGTCCGGCTTTTATAGACATTATAGGGGGGTCCGGCCTGTATAGACATTATAGCGGGGTCCGGCTTGTATAGACATTATAGCGGGGTCCGGCCTGTATAGACATTATAGTGGGGTCCGGCCTGTATAGACATTATAGCGGGGTCCGGCCTGTATAGACATTATAGCGGGGTCCGGCCTGTATAGACACTATAGTGGGGTCCGGCCTGTAAAGACACTATAGTGGGGTCCGTCCTGTATAGACATTATAGCGGGGTCCGGCCTGTATAGACATTATAGCGGGGTCCGGCCTGTATAGACATTATAGCGGGGTCCGGCCTGTATAGACATTATAGCGGGGTCCGGCTTGTATAGACATTATAGCGGGGTCCGGCCTGTATAGACATTATAGCGGGGTCCGGCCTGTATAGACATTATAGCGGGGTCCGGCCTGTATAGACATTATAGTGGGGTCCGGCCTGTATAGACATTATAGCGGGGTCCGGCCTGCATAGACATTATAGCGGGGTCCGGCCTGCATAGACATTATAGCGGGGTCCGGCCTGTATAGACATTATAGCGGGGTCCGGCCTGTATAGACATTATAGCGGGGTCCGGCCTGTATAGACATTATAGTGGGGTCCGGCCTGTATAGACATTATAGCGGGGTCCGGCCTGCATAGACATTATAGCGGGGTCCGGCCTGCATAGACATTATAGCGGGGTCCGGCCTGTATAGACATTATAGCGGGGTCCGGCCTGTATAGACATTATAGCGGGGTCCGGCCTGTATAGACATTATAGCGGGGTCCGGCCTGTATAGACATTATAGCGGGGTCCGGCCTGTATAGACATTATAGCGGGGTCCGGCTTGTATAGACATTATAGCGGGGTCCGGCCTATATAGACATTATAGTGGGGTCCGGCCTGTATAGACACTATAGCGGGGTCCGGCCTGTATAGACATTATAGCGGGGTCCGGCTTGTATAGACATTATAGCGGGGTCCGGCCTGCATAGACATTATAGCGGGGTCCGGCCTGTATAGACATTATAGCGGGGTCCGGCCTGCATAGACACTATAGCGGGGTCCGGCCTGTATAGACATTATAGCGGGGTCCGGCTTGTATAGACATTATAGCGGGGTCCGGCCTGTATAGACATTATAGCGGGGTCCGGCCTGTATAGACATTATAGCGGGGTCCGGCCTGCATAGACACTATAGCGGGGTCCGGCCTGTATAGACATTATAGCGGGGTCCGGCCTGTATAGACATTATAGTGGGGTCCGGCCTGTATAGACATTATAGCGGGGTCCGGCCTGTATAGACATTATAGCGGGGTCCGGCCTGCATAGACATTATAGCGGGGTCCGGCCTGCATAGACATTATAGCGGGGTCCGGCCTGCATAGACATTATAGCGGGGTCCGGCCTGTATAGACTTTATAGCGGGGTCCGGCCTGTATAGACATTATAGCGGGGTCCGGCCTGTATAGACATTATAGCGGGGTCCGGCCTGTATAGACTTTATAGCGGGGTCCGGCCTGTATAGACATTATAGCGGGGTCCGGCCTGTATAGACACTTATAGCGGGGTCCGGCCTGTATAGACACTATATCGGGGTCCGGCCTGTATAGACACTATAGCGGGGTCCGGCCTGCATAGACACTTATAGCGGGGTCCGGCCTGTATAGACATTATAGCGGGGTCCGGCCTGCATAGACATTATAGCGGGGTCCGGCCTGTATAGACATTATAGCGGGGTCCGGCTTGTATAGACATTATAGCGGGGGTCCCGGCCTTGTATAGACATTATAGCTGGGGTCGGCCTGTATAGACATTATAGTGGGGTCCGGCCTGTATAGACATTATAGCGGGGGTCCGGCCTGTATAGACACTATAGCGGGGTCCGGCCTGTATAGACACTATAGCGGGGTCCGGCCTGCATAGACACTATAGTGGGGTCCGGCCTGTATAGACACTATAGCGGGGTCCGGCCTGTATAGACATTATAGCGGGGTCCGGCCTGTATAGACATTATAGCGGGGTCCGGCCTGTATAGACACTATAGCGGGGTCCGGCCTGTATAGACATTATAGCGGGGTCCGGCCTGTATAGACACTATAGCGGGGTCCGGCTTGTATAGACATTATAGCGGGGTCCGGCCTGCATAGACATTATAGCGGGGTCCGGCCTGCATAGACATTATAGCGGGGTCCGGCCTGTATAGACACTATAGCGGGGTCCGGCCTGTATAGACATTATAGCGGGGTCCGGCCTGTATAGACATTATAGCGGGGTCCGGCCTTGTATAGACACTATAGCGGGGTCCGGCCTGTATAGACACTATAGCGGGGTCCGGCCTGTATAGACATTATAGCGGGGTCCGGCTTGTATAGACATTATAGCGGGGTCCGGCCTGTATAGACATTATAGCGGGGTCCGGCCTGTATAGACATTATAGCGGGGTCCGGCCTGTATAGACATTATAGCGGGGTCCGGCCTGTATAGACACTATAGTGGGGTCCGGCCTGTATAGACATTATAGTCGGGGTCCGGCCTGTATAGACATTATAGTGGGGTCCGGCCTGTATAGACATTATAGCTGGGGTCCGGCCTGCATAGACATTATAGCGGGGTCCGGCCTGTATAGACATTATAGCGGGGTCCGGCCTGCATAGACATTATAGCGGGGTCCGGCCTGTATAGACATTATAGCGGGGTCCGGCCTGTATAGACATTATAGCGGGGTCCGGCCTGTATAGACATTATAGTGGGGTCCGGCCTGCATAGACATTATAGCGGGGTCCGGCCTGTATAGACATTATAGCGGGGTCCGGCCTGTATAGACATTATAGCGGGGTCCGGCCTGTATAGACATTATAGCGGGGTCCGGTCTGTATAGACACTATAGCGGGGTCCGGCCTGTATAGACATTATAGCGGGGTCCGGCCTGTATAGACACTATAGCGGGGTCCGGCCTGTATAGACATTATAGTGGGGTCCGGCCTGTATAGACACTATAGCGGGGTCCGGCCTGTATAGACATCATAGCGGGGTCCGGCCTGTATAGACATTATAGCGGGGTCCGGCCTGTATAGACATTATAGCGGGGTCCGGCCTGTATAGACATTATAGCGGGGTCCGGCCTGTATAGACATTATAGCGGGGTCCGGCTTGTATAGACATTATAGCGGGGTCCGGCCTGTATAGACATTATAGCGGGGTCCGGCCTGTATAGACATTATAGCGGGGTCCGGCCTGTATAGACACTATAGCGGGGTCCGGCCTGTATAGACATTATAGCGGGGTCCGGCCTGTATAGACATTATAGCGGGGTCCGGCCTGTATAGACACTATAGCGGGGTCAGGCCTGTATAGACATTATAGCGGGGTCCGGCCTGCATAGACATTATAGCGGGGTCCGGCCTGTATAGACATTATAGCGGGGTCCGGCCTGTATAGACATTATAGCGGGGTCCGGCCTGCATAGACATTAAAGCGGGGTCCGGCTTGAATAGAAATTATAGCGGGGTCCGGCTTGTATAGACATTATAGCGGGGTCCGGCCTGCATAGACATTATAGCGGGGTCCGGCCTATATAGACATTATAGCGGGGTCCGGCCTGTATAGACATTATAGCGGGGTCCGGCCTGTATAGACATTATAGCGGGGTCCGGCCTGTATAGACATTATAGCGGGGTCCGGCCTGTATAGACATTATAGCGGGGTCCGGCCTGTATACACATTATATCGGGGTCCGGCCTGTATAGACATTATAGCGGGGTCCGGCCTGTATAGACATTATAGCGGGGTCCGGCCTGTATAGACATTATAGCGGGGTCCGGCCTGTATAGACATTATAGCGGGGTCCGGCTTGTATAGACATTATAGCGGGGTCCGGCCTGTATAGACATTATAGCGGGGTCCGGCCTGTATAGACACTATAGCGGGGTCCGGCCTGTATAGACACTATATCGGGGTCCGGCCTGTATAGACATTATAGCGGGGTCCGGCCTGTATAGACTTTATAGCGGGGTCCGGCCTGTATAGACATTATAGCGGGGTCCGGCCTGTATAGACATTATAGCGGGGTCCGGCCTGTATAGACACTATATCGGGGTCCGGCCTGTATAGACACTATAGCGAGGTCCGGCCTGCATAGACATTATAGCGGGGTCCGGCCTGTATAGACATTATAGTGGGGTCCGGCCTGCATAGACATTATAGCGGGGTCCGGCCTGTATAGACATTATAGCGGGGTCCGGCTTGTATAGACATTATAGCGGGGTCCGGCTTGTATAGACACTATAGCGGGGTCCGGCCTGTATAGACATTATAGCGGGGTCCGGCCTGTATAGACATTATAGCTGGGTCCGGCCTGCATAGACATTATAGCGGGGTCCGGCCTGTATAGACATTATAGCGGGGTCCGGCTTGTATAGACATTATAGTGGGGTCCGGCCTGCATAGACATTATAGTGGGGTCCGGCCTGTATAGACGTTATAGCGGGGTCCGGCCTGTATAGACATTATAGCTGGGTCCGGCTTGTATAGACATTATAGCGGGGTCCGGCTTGTATAGACATTATAGCGGGGTCCGGCCTGCATAGACATTATAGCGGGGTCCGGCCTGTATAGACACTATAGCGGGGTCCGGCCTGTATAGACATTATAGTGGAGTCCGGCCTGTATAGACATTATAGCGGGGTCCGGCCTGTATAGACATTATAGCGGGGTCCGGCTTGTATAGACATTATAGCGGGGTCCGGCCTGCATAGACATTATAGCGGGGTCCGGCCTGTATAGACACTATAGTGGGGTCCGGCCTGTATAGACATTATAGTGGGGTCCGGCCTGTATAGACATTATAGCGGGGTCCGGCCTGTATAGACATTATAGCGGGGTCCGGCCTGTATAGACATTATAGCGGGGTCCGGCCTGTATAGACATTATAGCGGGGTCCGGCCTGTATAGACATTATAGCGGGGTCCGGCCTGTATAGACATTATAGCGGGGTCCGGCCTGTATAGACATTATAGCGGGGTCCGGCCTGTATAGACATTATAGCGGGGTCCGGCCTGTATAGACATTATAGAGGGGTCCGGCCTGTATAGACATTATAGTGGGGTCCGGCCTGTATAGACACTATAGCGGGGTCCGGCCTGTATAGACACTATAGCGGGGTCCGGCCTGCATAGACATTATAGCGGGGTCCGGCCTGTATAGGCATTATAGTGGGGTCCGGCCTGTATAGACATTATAGCGGGGTCCGGCCTGTATAGACATTATAGTGGGGTCCAGCCTGTATAGACATTATAGTGGGGTCCGGCTTGTATAGACATTATAGCGGGGTCCGGCTTGTATAGACATTATAGCGGGGTCCGGCCTGTATAGACATTATAGCGGGGTCCGGCTTGTATAGACATTATAGCGGGGTCCGGCCTGCATAGACATTATAGCGGGGTCCGGCCTGCATAGACATTATAGCGGGGTCCGGCCTGTATAGACATTATAGTGGGGTCCGGCCTGTATAGACATTATAGCGGGGTCCGGCCTGTATAGACATTATAGCAGGGTCCGGCCTGTATAGACATTATAGCGGGGTCCGGCCTGTATAGACATTATAGCGGGGTCAGGCCTGTATAGACACTATAGCAGGGTCCGGCCTGTATAGACATTATAGCGGGGTCCGGCCTGCATAGACATTATAGCGGAGTCCGGCCTGTATAGACATTATAGAGGGGTCCGGCTTGTATAGACATTATAGCGGGGTCCGGCCTGTATAGACATTATAGCGGGGTCCGGCCTGTATAGACATTATAGCGGGGTCCGGCCTGTATAGACATTATAGCGGGGTCCGGCCTGTATAGACATTATAGCGGGGTCCGGCCTGTATAGACACTATAGCGGGGTCCGGCCTGTATAGACACTATAGCGGGGTCCGGCTTGTATAGACATTATAGCGGGGTCCGGCCTGTATAGACACTATAGCGGGGTCCGGCTTGTATAGACATTATAGCGGGGTCCGGCCTGTATAGACATTATAGCAGGGTCCGGCCTGTATAGACATTATAGCGGGGTCCGGCTTGTATAGACATTATAGCGGGGTCCGGCCTGTATAGACATTATAGTGGGGTCCGGCCTGTATAGACATTATAGCGGGGTCCGGCCTGTATAGACATTATAGCGGGGTCCGGCCTGTATAGACATTATAGCGGGGTCCGGCCTGTATAGACATTACAGCAGGGTCCGGCCTGTATAGACATTATAGCGGGGTCCGGCCTGTATAGACATTATAGCGGGGGTCCGGCCTGTATAGACATTATAGCGGGGTCCGGCTTGTATAGACATTATAGCGGGGTCCGGCCTGCATAGACATTATAGCAGGGTCCGGCCTGTATAGACATTATAGCGGGGTCCGGCCTGTATAGACATTATAGTGGGGTCCGGCCTGTATAGACATTATAGCGGGGTCCGGCCTGTATAGACATTATAGCGGGGTCCGGCCTGTATAGACATTATAGCGGGGTCCGGCCTGTATAGACATTATAGCGGGGTCCGGCCTGTATAGACATTATAGCGGGGTCCGGCTTGTATAGACATTATAGCGGGGTCCGGCCTGTATAGACACTATAGCGGGGTCTGGCTTGTATAGACATTATAGCGGGGTCCGGCTTTTATAGACATTATAGGGGGGTCCGGCCTGTATAGACATTATAGCGGGGTCCGGCTTGTATAGACATTATAGCGGGGTCCGGCCTGTATAGACATTATAGTGGGGTCCGGCCTGTATAGACATTATAGCGGGGTCCGGCCTGTATAGACATTATAGCGGGGTCCGGCTTGTATAGACATTATAGTGGGGTCCGGCCTGTATAGACACTATAGTGGGGTCCGGCCTGTATAGACATTATAGCGGGGTCCGGCTTGTATAGACATTATAGCAGGGTCCGGCTTGTATAGACACTATAGCGGGGTCCGGCCTGTATAGACATTATAGCGGGGTCCGGCCTGCATAGACATTATAGCGGGGTCCGGCCTGTATAGACATTATAGCGGGGTCCAGCCTGCATAGACATTATAGCGGGGTCCGGCCTGTATAGACATTATAGCGGGGTCCGGCCTGTATAGACATTATAGCGGGGTCCGGCCTGCATAGACATTATAGCGGGGTCCGGCCTGTATAGACATTATAGCGGGGTCCGGCCTGTATAGACATTATAGCGGGGTCCGGCCTGTATAGACATTATAGCGGGGTCCGGCCTGTATAGACATTATAGCGGGGTCCGGCCTGTATAGACATTATAGCGGGGTCCGGCTTGTATAGACATTATAGTGGGGTCCGGCTTGTATAGACATTATAGTGGGGTCCGGCCTGTAAAGACACTATAGTGGGGTCCGTCCTGTATAGACATTATAGCGGGGTCCGGCCTGTATAGACATTATAGCGGGGTCCGGCCTGTATAGACATTATAGCGGGGTCCGGCCTGTATAGACATTATAGCGGGGTCCGGCCTGTATAGACATTATAGCGGGGTCCGGCCTGTATAGACATTATAGCGGGGTCCGGCCTGTATAGACATTATAGCGGGGTCCGGCTTGTATAGACATTATAGCGGGGTCCGGCCTGCATAGACATTATAGCGGGGTCCGGCCTGTATAGACATTATAGTGGGGTCCGGCCTGTATAGACATTATAGCGGGGTCCGGCCTGTATAGACATTATAGCGGGGTCCGGCCTGTATAGACATTATAGCAGGGTCCGGCCTGTATAGACATTATAGCGGGGTCCGGCCTGTATAGACATTATAGCGGGGTCCGGCCTGTATAGACATTATAGCGGGGTCCGGCTTGTATAGACATTATAGCGGGGTCCGGCCTGCATAGACATTATAGCGGGGTCCGGCCTGTATAGACACTATAGCGGGGTCCGGCCTGTATAGACATTATAGCGGGGTCCGGCCTGTATAGACATTATAGTGGGGTCCGGCCTGTATAGACATTATAGCGGGGTCCGGCCTGTATAGACATTATAGCGGGGTCCGGCCTGTATAGACATTATAGCGGGGTCCGGCCTGTATAGACATTATAGCGGGGTCCGGCTTGTATAGACATTATAGCGGGGTCCGGCCTGCATAGACATTATAGCGGGGTCCGGCCTGTATAAACACTATAGCGGGGTCCGGCCTGTATAGACATTATAGCGGGGTCCGGCCTGTATAGACATTATAGCGGGGTCCGGCCTGTATAGACATTATAGCGGGGTCCGGCCTGTATAGACATTATAGCGGGGTCCGGCCTGTATAGACATTATAGCGGGGTCCGGCCTGTATAGACATTATAGCGGGGTCCGGCCTGTATAGACATTATAGCGGGGTCCGGCCTGTATAGACATTATAGCGGGGTCCGGCCTGTATAGACATTATAGCGGGGTCCGGCCTGTATAGACATTATAGCGGGGTCCGGCTTGTATAGACATTATGGCGGGGTCCGGCCTGTATAGACACTATAGCGGGGTCTGGCTTGTATAGACATTATAGCGGGGTCCGGCTTTTATAGACATTATAGGGGGGTCCGGCCTGTATAGACATTATAGCGGGGTCCGGCTTGTATAGACATTATAGCGGGGTCCGGCCTGTATAGACATTATAGTGGGGTCCGGCCTGTATAGACATTATAGCGGGGTCCGGCCTGTATAGACATTATAGCGGGGTCCGGCTTGTATAGACATTATAGTGGGGTCCGGCCTGTATAGACATTATAGCGGGGTCCGGCTTGTATAGACATTATAGCGGGGTCCGGCCTGTATAGACATTATAGCGGGGTCCGGCCTGTATAGACATTATAGCGGGGTCCGGCCTGCATAGACATTATAGCGGGGTCCGGCCTGTATAGACACTATAGCGGGGTCCGGCTTGTATAGACATTATAGCGGGGTCCGGCCTGTATAGACATTATAGCGGGGTCCGGCCTGTATAGACATTATAGCGGGGTCCGGCCTGTATAGACATTATAGTGGGGTCCGGCCTGTATAGACATTATAGCGGGGTCCGGCCTGCATAGACATTATAGCGGGGTCCGGCCTGCATAGACATTATAGCGGGGTCCGGCCTGTATAGACATTATAGCGGGGTCCGGCCTGTATAGACATTATAGCGGGGTCCGGCCTGTATAGACACTATAGCGGGGTCCGGCCTGTATAGACACTATAGCGGGGTCCGGCCTGCATAGACATTATAGCGGGGTCCGGCCTGTATAGACATTATAGTGGGGTCCGGCCTGTATAGACATTATAGCGGGGTCCGGCCTGTATAGACATTATAGCGGGGTCCGGCTTGTATAGACATTATAGCGGGGTCCGGCCTGCATAGACATTATAGCGGGGTCCGGCCTGTATAGACACTATAGCGGGGTCCGGCCTGTATAGACATTATAGCGGGGTCCGGCTTGTATAGACATTATAGCGGGGTCCGGCCTGTATAGACATTATAGCGGGGTCCGGCCTGTATAGACATTATAGCGGGGTCCGGCCTGTATAGACATTATAGCGGGGTCCGGCCTGTATAGACATTATAGTGGGGTCCGGCCTGTATAGACATTATAGCGGGGTCCGGCTTGTATAGACATTATAGCGGGGTCCGGCCTGTATAGACACTATAGCGGGGTCCGGCTTGTATAGACATTATAGCGGGGTCCGGCCTGTATAGACACTATAGCGGGGTCCGGCTTGTATAGACACTATAGTGGGGTCCGGCCTGCATAGACATTATAGCGGGGTCCGGCTTGTATAGACATTATAGCGGGGTCCGGCCTGTATAGACACTATAGCGGGGTCCGGCTTGTATAGACATTATAGCAGGGTCCGGCTTGTATAGACATTATAGCGGGGTCCGGCCTGCATAGACATTATAGTGGGGTCCGGCCTGTATAGACATTATAGCGGGGTCCGGCCTGTTTAGACATTATAGTGGGGTCCGGCCTGTATAGACATTATAGCGGGGTCCGGCCTGCATAGACATTATAGCGGGGTCCGGCCTGCATAGACATTATAGCGGGGTCCGGCCTGTATAGACATTAGAGCGGGGTCCGGCCTGTATAGACATTATAGCGGGGTCCGGCCTGTATAGACACTATAGCGGGGTCCGGCCTGTATAGACACTATAGCGGGGTCCGGCCTGCATAGATATTATAGCGGGGTCCGGCTTGTATAGACATTATAGCGGGGTCCGGCCTGTATAGACATTATAGCGGGGTCCTGCCTGTATAGACATTATAGCGGGGTCCGGCTTGTATAGACATTATAGCGGGGGTCCGGCCTGTATAGACACTATAGCGGGGTCCGGCCTGTATAGACATTATAGCGGGGTCCGGCCTGTATAGACATTATAGCGGGGTCCGGCCTGTATAGACACTATAGCGGGGTCCGGCCTGCATAGACATTATAGCGGGGTCCGGCCTGTATAGACATTATAGCGGGGTCCGGCCTGTATAGACATTATAGAGGGGTCCGGCCTGTATAGACATTATAGTGGGGTCCGGCCTGTATAGACATTATAGCGGGGTCCGGCCTGTATAGACACTATAGTGGGGTCCGGCCTGTATAGACACTATAGCGGGGTCCGGCCTGTATAGACATTATAGCGGGGTCCGGCCTGTATAGACACTATAGTGGGGTCCGGCCTGTATAGACATTATAGTGGGGTCCGGCCTGTATAGACATTATAGCGGGGTCCGGCCTGTATAGACATTATAGCGGGGTCCGGCCTGTATAGACATTATAGCAGGGTCCGGCCTGTATAGACATTATAGTGGGGTCCGGCCTGTATAGACATGATAGCGGGGTCCGGCCTGTATAGACATTATAGCGGGGTCCGGCCTGTATAGACATTATAGCGGGGTCCGGCTTGTATAGACATTATAGCGATGTCCGGCCTGCATAGACATTATAGCGGGGTCCGGCCTGTATAGACATTATAGCGGGGTCCGGCTTGTATAGACATTATAGCAGGGTCCGGCTTGTATAGACATTATAGCGGGGTCCGGCCTGTATAGACATTATAGCGGGGTCCGGCCTGTATAGACATTATAGCGGGGTCCGGCCTGTATAGACATTATAGTGGGGTCCGGCCTGTATAGACATTATAGCGGGGACCGGCTTGTATAGACATTATAGCGGGGTCCGGCCTGCATAGACATTATAGCGGGGTCCGGCTTGTATAGACATTATAGCGGGGTCCGGCTTGTATAGACATTATAGCAGGGTCCGGCCTGTATAGACATTATAGTGGGGTCCGGCCTGTATAGACATTATAGCAGGGTCCGGCCTGTATAGACATTATAGCGGGGTCCGGCCTGTATAGACATTATAGCGGGGTCCGGCCTGTATAGACATTATAGCGGGGTCCGGCCTGTATAGACATTATAGCGGGGTCCGGCCTGTATAGACATTATAGCGGGGTCCGGCCTGTATAGACACTATAGTGGGGTCCGGCCTGTATAGACATTATAGCGGGGTCCGGCCTGTATAGACATTATAGCGGGGTCCGGCCTGTATAGACATTATAGTGGGGTCCGGCCTGTATAGACATGATAGCGGGGTCCGGCCTGTATAGACATTATAGCGGGGTCCGGCTTGTATAGACATTATAGCGATGTCCGGCCTGTATAGACATTATAGCGGGGTCCGGCCTGTATAGACACTATAGCGGGGTCCGGCTTGTATAGACATTATAGCGGGGTCCGGCCTGTATAGACATTATAGCGATGTCCGGCCTGCATAGACATTATAGCGGGGTCCGGCCTGTATAGACACTATAGCGGGGTCCGGCCTGTATAGACATTATAGCAGGGTCCGGCTTGTATAGACATTATAGCGGGGTCCGGCCTGTATAGACATTATAGCGGGGTCCGGCCTGTATAGACATTATAGCGGGGTCCGGCCTGTATAGACATTATAGTGGGGTCCGGCCTGTATAGACATTATAGCGGGGACCGGCTTGTATAGACATTATAGCGGGGTCCGGCCTGCATAGACATTATAGCGGGGTCCGGCTTGTATAGACATTATAGCGGGGTCCGGCCTGTATAGACATTATAGCGGGGTCCGGCTTGTATAGACACTATAGCGGGGTCCGGCCTGTATAGACATTATAGTGGGGTCCGGACTGTATAGACATTATAGCGGGGTCCGGCCTGTATAGACATTATAGCGGGGTCCGGCCTGTATAGACATTATAGTGGGGTCCGGCCTGTATAGACATTATAGTGGGGTCCGGCCTGTATAGACATTATAGCGGGGTCCGGCTTGTAAAGACACTATAGCGGGGTCCGGCCTGTATAGACATTATAGCGGGGTCCGGCTTGTATAGACATTATAGCGGGGTCCGGCCTGTATAGACACTATAGCGGGGTCCGGCCTGTATAGACACTATAGCGGGGTCCGGCCTGTATAGACATTGTAGCGGGGTCCGGCCTGTATAGACATTATAGTGGGGTCCGGCCTGTATAGACATTATAGCGGGGTCCGGCCTGTATAGACATTATAGCGGGGTCCGGCCTGTATAGACATTATAGCGGGGTCCGACCTGTATAGACATTATAGCAGGGTCCGGCCTGTATAGACATTATAGTGGGGTCCGGCCTGTATAGACATTATAGCGGGGTCCGGCTTGTATAGACATTATAGTGGGGTCCGGCCTTTATAGACACTATAGCGGGGTCCGGCCTGTATAGACACTATAGCGGGGTCCGGCCTGCATAGACACTATAGCGGGGTCCGGCCTGTATAGACACTATAGCGGGGTCCGGCTTGTATAGACATTATAGCGGGGTCCGGCCTGTATAGACACTATATCGGGGTACGGCCTGTATAGACACTATAGCGGGGTCCGGCTTGTATAGACATTATAGCGGGGTCCGGCCTGTATAGACACTATAGTGGGGTCCGGCCTGTATAGACATTATAGCGGGGTCCGGCCTGTATAGACATTATAGCGGGGTCCGGCCTGTATAGACATTATAGTGGGGTCCGGCCTGTATAGACATTATAGCGGGGTCCGGCCTGTATAGACATTATAGCAGGGTCCGGCCTGTATAGACATTATAGCGGGGTCCGGCCTGTATAGACACTATAGCGGGGTCCGGCCTGTATAGACATTATAGCGGGGTCCGGCCTGTATAGACACTATAGCGGGGTCCGGCCTGTATAGAGACTATAGCGGGGTCCGGCCTGTATAGACATTATAGCGGGGTCCGGCTTGTATAGACATTATAGCGGGGTCCGGCCTGTATAGACACTATAGCGGGGTCCGGCTTGTATAAACATTATAGCGGGGTCCGGCCTGCATAGACATTATAGTGGGGTCCGGCCTCTATAGACACTATAGCGGGGTCCGGCCTGTATAGACACTATAGCGGGGTCCGGCCTGTATAGACATTATAGTGGGGTCCGGCCTGTATAGACATTATAGCGGGGTCCGGCCTGTATAGACATTATAGTGGGGTCCGGCCTGTATAGACATTATAGCGGGGTCCGGCTTGTATAGACATTATAGCGGGGTCCGGCCTGTATAGACATTATAGCGGGGTCCGGCTTGTATAGACATTATAGTGGGGTCCGGCCTTTATAGACACTATAGCGGGGTCCGGCCTGTATAGACACTATAGCGGGGTCCGGCCTGCATAGACACTATAGCGGGGTCCGGCCTGTATAGACACTATAGCGGGGTCCGGCTTGTATAGACATTATAGCGGGGTCCGGCCTGTATAGACACTATATCGGGGTACGGCCTGTATAGACACTATAGCGGGGTCCGGCTTGTATAGACATTATAGCGGGGTCCGGCCTGTATAGACACTATAGTGGGGTCCGGCCTGTATAGACATTATAGCGGGGTCCGGCCTGTATAGACATTATAGCGGGGTCCGGCCTGTATAGACATTATAGTGGGGTCCGGCCTGTATAGACATTATAGCGGGGTCCGGCCTGTATAGACATTATAGCAGGGTCCGGCCTGTATAGACATTATAGCGGGGTCCGGCCTGTATAGACACTATAGCGGGGTCCGGCCTGTATAGACATTATAGCGGGGTCCGGCCTGTATAGACACTATAGCGGGGTCCGGCCTGTATAGAGACTATAGCGGGGTCCGGCCTGTATAGACATTATAGCGGGGTCCGGCTTGTATAGACATTATAGCGGGGTCCGGCCTGTATAGACATTATAGCGGGGTCCGGCCTGTATAGACATTATAGCGGGGTCCGGCTTGTATAAACATTATAGCGGGGTCCGGCCTGCATAGACATTATAGCGGGGTCCGGCCTGCATAGACACTATAGCGGGGTCCGGCCTGTATAGACACTATAGCGGGGTCCGGCTTGTATAGACATTATAGCAGGGTCCGGCCTGTATAGACATTATAGCGGGGTCCGGCCTGCATAGACATTATAGCAAGGTCCGGCCTGTATAGACATTATTGCGGGGTCCGGCCTGTATAGACATTATAGCGGGGTCCGGCCTGTATAGACATTATAGCGGGGTCCGGCTTGTATAAACATTATAGCGGGGTCCGGCTTGTATAGACATTATAGCGGGGTCCGGCCTGCATAGACATTATAGCGGGGTCCGGCTTGTATAGACATTATAGTGGGGTCCGGCCTGTATAGACATTATAGCGGGGTCCGGCCTGCATAGACACTATAGCTGGGTCCGGCCTGTATAGACATTATAGCGGGGTCCGGCTTGTATAGACATTATAGCGGGGTCCGGCCTGTATAGACACTATAGCGGGGTCCGGCTTGTATAGACATTATAGCGGGGTCCGGCCTGTATAGACACTATAGCGGGGTCCGGCCTGTATAGACATTATAGCGGGGTCCGGCTTGTATAGACATTATAGCGGGGTCCGGCCTGTATAGACACTATAGCGGGGTCCGGCTTGTATAGACATTATAGTGGGGTCCGGCCTCTATAGACACTATAGCGGGGTCCGGCCTGTATAGACACTATAGCGGGGTCCGGCCTGTATAGACATTATAGTGGGGTCCGGCCTGTATAGACATTATAGCGGGGTCCGGCCTGTATAGACATTATAGTGGGGTCCGGCCTGTATAGACATTATAGCGGGGTCCGGCTTGTATAGACATTATAGCGGGGTCCGGCCTGTATAGACATTATAGCGGGGTCCGGCCTGTATAGACATTATAGTGGGGTCCGGCCTGTATAGACATTATAGCGGGGTCCGGCCTGTATAGACATTATAGTGGGGTCCGGCCTGTATAGACATTATAGTGGGGTCCGGCCTGTATAGACATTATAGCGGGGTCCGGCTTGTAAAGACACTATAGCGGGGTCCGGCCTGTATAGACATTATAGCGGGGTCCGGCTTGTATAGACATTATAGCGGGGTCCGGCCTGTATAGACACTATAGCGGGGTCCGGCCTGTATAGACATTGTAGCGGGGTCCGGCCTGTATAGACATTATAGCGGGGTCCGGCCTGTATAGACATTATAGCGGGGTCCGGCCTGTATAGACATTATAGCAGGGTCCGGCCTGTATAGACATTATAGTGGGGTCCGGCCTGTATAGACATTATAGCGGGGTCCGGCTTGTATAGACATTATAGTGGGGTCCGGCCTGTATAGACACTATAGCGGGGTCCGGCCTGTATAGACAATATAGCGGGGTCCGGCCTGCATAGACACTATAGCGGGGTCCGGCCTGTATAGACACTATAGCGGGGTCCGGCCTGTATAGACATTATAGCGGGGTCCGGCCTGTATAGACACTATAGCGGGGTCCGGCCTGTATAGACATTATAGCGGGGTCCGGCCTGTATAGACACTATAGCGGGGTCCGGCCTGTATAGAGACTATAGCGGGGTCCGGCCTGTATAGACATTATAGCGGGGTCCGGCTTGTATAGACATTATAGCGGGGTCCGGCCTGTATAGACACTATAGCGGGGTCCGGCTTGTATAAACATTATAGCGGGGTCCGGCCTGCATAGACATTATAGCGGGGTCCGGCCTGCATAGACACTATAGCGGGGTCCGGCCTGTATAGACACTATAGCGGGGTCCGGCTTGTATAGACATTATAGCAGGGTCCGGCCTGTATAGACATTATAGCGGGGTCCGGCCTGCATAGACATTATAGCGGGGTCCGGCCTGTATAGACATTATTGCGGGGTCCGGCCTGTATAGACATTATAGCGGGGTCCGGCCTGTATAGACATTATAGCGGGGTCCGGCTTGTATAAACATTATAGCGGGGTCCGGCTTGTATAGACATTATAGCGGGGTCCGGCCTGCATAGACATTATAGCGGGGTCCGGCTTGTATAGACATTATAGTGGGGTCTGGCCTGTATAGACATTATAGCGGGGTCCGGCCTGTATAGACACTATAGCGGGGTCCGGCCTGTATAGACATTATAGCGGGGTCCGGCTTGTATAGACATTATAGCGGGGTCCGGCCTGTATAGACACTATAGCGGGGTCCGGCTTGTATAGACATTATAGCGGGGTCCGGCCTGTATAGACACTATAGCGGGGTCCGGCCTGTATAGACATTATAGCGGGGTCCGGCTTGTATAGACATTATAGCGGGGTCCGGCCTGTATAGACACTATAGCGGGGTCCAACTTGTATAGACATTATAGTGGGGTCCGGCCTCTATAGACACTATAGCGGGGTCCGGCCTGTATAGACACTATAGCGGGGTCCGGCCTGTATAGACATTATAGCGGGGTCCGGCCTGTATAGACATTATAGCGGGGTCCGGCCTGTATAGACATTATAGTGGGGTCCGGCTTGTATAGACATTATAGCGGGGTCCGGCCTGTATAGACATTATAGCGGGGTCCGGCCTGTATAGACATTATAGCGGGGTCCGGCCTGTATAGACATTATAGCGGGGTCCGGCCTGTATAGACACTATAGCGGGGTCCGGCTTGTATAGACATTATAGCGGGGTCCGGCCTGTATAGACATTATAGCGGGGTCCGGCTTGTATAGACATTATAACGGGGTCCGGCCTGTATAGACATTATAGCGGGGTCCGGCCTGTATAGACATTATAGCGGGGTCCGGCCTGTATAGACATTATAGCGGGGTCCGGCCTGTATAGACACTATAGCGGGGTCCGGCCTGTATAGACACTATAGCGGGGTCCGGCCTGTATAGACATTATAGCGGGGTCCGGCTTGTATAGACATTATAGCGGGGTCCGGCCTGTATAGACATTATAGCGGGGTCCGGCCTGCATAGACATTATAGCGGGGTCCGGCCTGCATAGACATTATAGCGGGGTCCGGCCTGTATAGACTTTATAGCGGGGTCCGGCCTGTATAGACATTATAGTGGGGTCCGGCTTGTATAGACATTATAGCGGGGTCCGGCCTGTATAGACATTATAGCGGGGTCCGGCTTGTATAGACATTATAGCGGGGTCCGGCCTGCATAGACATTATAGCGGGGTCAGTCCTGTATAGACACTATAGCAGGGTCCGGCCTGTATAGACACTATAGCGGGGTCCGGCCTGTATAGACATTATAGCGGGGTCCGGCTTGTATAGACATTATAGCGGGGTCCGGCCTGTATAGACATTATAGTGGGGTCCGGCCTGTATAGACAATATAGCGGGGTCCGGCCTGTATAGACATTATAGCGGGGTCCGGCCTGCATAGACACTATAGCGGGGTCCGGCCTGTATAGACATTATAGCGGGGTCCGGCCTGTATAGACATTATAGCGGGGTCCGGCCTGTATAGACATTATAGCGGGGTCCGGCCTGCATAGACATTATAGCGGGGTCCGGCCTGTATAGACACTATAGCGGGGTCCGGCCTGTATAGACATTATAGCGGGGTCCGGCCTGTATAGACATTATAGCGGGGTCCGGCCTGTATAGACATTATAGCGGGGTCCGGCCTGTATAGACATTATAGCGGGGTCCGGCCTGTATAGACACTATAGCGGGGTCCGGCCTGTATAGACACTATAGCGGGGTCCGGCCTGTATAGACATTATAGCGGGGTCCGGCCTGTATAGACACTATAGCGGGGTCCGGCCTGTATAGACATTATAGCGGGGTCCGGCCTGTATAGACATTATAGCGGGGTCCGGCCTGTATAGACATTATAGCGGGGTCCGGCCTGTATAGACATTATAGCGGGGTCCGGCCTGTATAGACATTATAGCGGGGTCCGGCCTGAATAGACATTATAGCGGGGTCCGGCCTGTATAGACACTATAGCGGGGTCCGGCCTGTATAGACACTATAGCGGGGTCCGGCCTGTATAGACATTATAGCGGGGTCCGGCCTGTATAGACATTATAGTGGGGTCCGGCCTGTATAGACATTATAGCGGGGTCCGACCTGTATAGACATTATAGCGGGGTCCGGCCTGTATAGACATTATAGTGGGGTCCGGCCTGTATAGACACTATAGCAGGGTCCGGCCTGTATAGACACTATAGCGGGGTCCGGCCTGTATAGACATTATAGCGGGGTCCGGCCTGTATAGACATTATAGCGGGGTCCGGCCTGTATAGACATTATAGCGGGGTCCGGCCTGTATAGACACTATAGCGGGGTCCGGCCTGTATAGACACTATAGCGGGGTCCGGCCTGTATAGACATTATAGCGGGGTCCGGCCTGTATAGACATTATAGCGGGGTCCGGCCTGTATAGACACTATAGCGGGGTCCGGCCTGTATAGACACTATAGCAGGGTCCGGCCTGTATAGACACTATAGCGGGGTCCGGCCTGTATAGACATTATAGCGGGGTCCGGCCTGTATAGACATTATAGCGGGGTCCGGCCTGTATAGACATTATAGCGGGGTCCGGCCTGTATAGACACTATAGCGGGGTCCGGCCTGTATAGACACTATAGCGGGGTCCGGCCTGTATAGACATTATAGCGGGGTCCGGCTTGTATAGACATTATAGCGGGGTCCGGCCTGTATAGACATTATAGCGGGGTCCGGCCTGTATAGACATTATAGTGGGGTCCGGCTTGTATAGACATTATAGCGGGGTCCGGCCTGTATAGACATTATAGCGGGGTCCGGCTTGTATAGACATTATAGCGGGGTCCGGCCTGCATAGACATTATAGCGGGGTGCGTCCTGTATAGACACTATAGCAGGGTCCGGCCTGTATAGACACTATAGCGGGGTCCGGCCTGTATAGACATTATAGCGGGGTCCGGCTTGTATAGACATTATAGCGGGGTCCGGCCTGCATAGACATTATAGCGGGGTCCGGCCTGTATAGACACTATAGCGGGGTCCGGCCTGTATAGACTTTATAGCGGGGTCCGGCCTGTATAGACATTATAGCGGGGTCCGGCCTGTATAGACACTATAGCGGGGTCCGGCCTGTATAGACATTATAGTGGGGTCCGGCCTGTATAGACATTATAGCGGGGTCCGGCCTGTATAGACATTATAGCGGGGTCCGGCCTGCATAGACATTATAGCGGGGTCCGGCCTGTATAGACACTATAGCGGGGTCCGGCCTGTATAGACATTATAGCGGGGTCCGGCCTGTATAGACATTATAGCGGGGTCCGGCCTGTATAGACATTATAGCGGGGTCCGGCCTGTATAGACATTATAGCGGGGTCCGGCCTGTATAGACACTATAGCGGGGTCCGGCCTGTATAGACACTATAGCGGGGTCCGGCCTGTATAGACATTATAGCGGGGTCCGGCCTGTATAGACACTATAGCGGGGTCCGGCCTGTATAGACATTATAGCGGGGTCCGGCCTGTATAGACATTATAGCGGGGTCCGGCCTGTATAGACATTATAGCGGGGTCCGGCCTGTATAGACATTATAGCGGGGTCCGGCCTGTATAGACATTATAGCGGGGTCCGGCCTGTATAGACATTATAGCGGGGTCCGGCCTGTATAGACATTATAGCGGGGTCCGGCCTGTATAGACATTATAGCGGGGTACGGCCTGTATAGACACTATAGCGGGGTCCGGCCTGTATAGACACTATAGCGGGGTCCGGCCTGTATAGACACTATAGCGGGGTCCGGCCTGTATAGACATTATAGCGGGGTCCGGCCTGAATAGACATTATAGCGGGGTCCGGCCTGTATAGACACTATAGCGGGGTCCGGCCTGTATAGACATTATAGCGGGGTCCGGCCTGTATAGACATTATAGCGGGGTCCGGCCTGTATAGACATTATAGTGGGGTCCGGCCTGTATAGACATTATAGCGGGGTCCGGCCTGTATAGACATTATAGCGGGGTCCGGCCTGTATAGACATTATAGCGGGGTCCGGCTTTTATAGACATTATAGCGGGGTCCGGCCTGTATAGACTTTATAGCGGGGTCCGGCCTGTATAGACATTATAGCAGGGTCCGGCCTGTATAGACATTATAGCGGGGTCCGGCCTGTATAGACATTATAGTGGGGTCCGGCTTGTATAGACATTATAGCGGGGTCCGGCCTGTATAGACATTATAGCGGGGTCCGGCTTGTATAGACATTATAGCGGGGTCCGGCCTGCATAGACATTATAGCGGGGTCCGGCTTGTATAGACATTATAGCGGGGTCCGGCCTGTATAGACATTATAGCGGGGTCCGGCCTGTATAGACATTATAGTGGGGTCCGGCCTGTATAGACACTATAGCAGGGTCCGGCCTGTATAGACACTATAGCGGGGTCCGGCCTGTATAGACATTATAGCGGGGTCCGGCTTGTATAGACATTATAGCGGGGTCCGGCCTGCATAGACATTATAGCGGGGTCCGGCCTGCATAGACACTATAGCGGGGTCCGGCCTGTATAGACATTATAGCGGGGTCCGGCCTGTATAGACATTATAGCAGGGTCCGGCCTGTATAGACACTATAGCGGGGTCCGGCCTGTATAGACATTATAGCGGGGTCCGGCCTGTATAGACATTATAGCGGGGTCCGGCCTGCATAGACATTATAGCGGGGTCCGGCCTGTATAGACATTATAGCAGGGTCCGGCCTGTATAGACACTATAGCGGGGTCCGGCCTGTATAGACATTATAGCGGGGTCCGGCCTGTATAGACATTATAGCGGGGTCCGGCCTGTATAGACATTATAGCGGGGTCCGGCCTGCATAGACATTATAGTGGGGTCCGGCCTGTATAGACACTATAGCGGGGTCCGGCCTGTATAGACACTATAGCGGGGTCCGGCCTGTATAGACACTATAGCGGGGTCCGGCCTGTATAGACATTATAGTGGGGTCCGGCTTGTATAGACACTATAGCGGGGTCCGGCCTGTATAGACACTATAGCGGGGTCCGGCCTGTATAGACACTATAGCGGGGTCCGGCCTGTATAGACATTATAGCGGGGTCCGGCCTGCATAGACATTATAGCGGGGTCCGGCCTGTATAGACATTATAGCGGGGTCCGGCCTGTATAGACACTATAGCGGGGTCCGGCCTGCATAGACATTATAGCGGGGTCCGGCCTGTATAGACATTATAGCGGGGTCCGGCCTGTATAGACATTATAGCGGGGTCCGGCCTGTATATACATTATAGCGGGGTCCGGCCTGTATAGACATTATAGCGGGGTCCGGCTTGTATAGACATTATAGCGGGGTCCGGCCTGTATAGACATTATAGTGGGGTCCGGCCTGTATAGACATTATAGCGGGGTCCGGCCTGTATAGACACTATAGCGGGGTCCGGCCTGTATAGACATTATAGCGGGGTACGGCCTGTATAGACATTATAGAGGGGTCCGGCCTGTATAGACATTATAGCGGGGTCCGGCCTGTATAGACATTATAGCGGGGTCCGGCCTGTATAGACATTATAGCGGGGTCCGGCCTGTATAGACATTATAGCGGGGTCCGGCCTGTATAGACACTATAGCAGGGTCCGGCCTGTATAGACATTATAGCGGGGTCCAGCCTGCATAGACACTATAGCGGGGTCTGGCTTGTATAGACATTATAGCGGGGTCCGGCCTGTATAGACATTATAGCGGGGTCCGGCCTGTATAGACATTATAGCGGGGTCCGGCCTGTATAGACATTATAGCGGGGTCCGGCCTGTATAGACATTATAGCGGGGTCCGGCCTGTATAGACATTATAGCGGGGTCCGGCTTGTATAGACATTATAGCGGGGTCCGGCCTGTATAGACATTATAGCGGGGTCCGGCCTGTATAGACATTATAGCGGGGTCCGGCCTGTATAGACACTATAGCGGGGTCCGGCCTGTATAGACATTATAGCGGGGTCCGGCCTGTATAGACATTATAGCGGGGTCCGGCCTGCATAGACATTATAGCGGGGTACGGCCTGTATAGACATTATAGTGGGGTCCGGCCTGTATAGACATTATAGCGGGGTCCGGCCTGTATAGACATTATAGCGGGGTCCGGCCTGTATAGACATTATAGCGGGGTCCGGCCTGTATACACATTATAGCGGGGTCCGGCCTGTATAGACATTATAGTGGGGTCCGGCCTGTATAGACATTATAGCGGGGTCCGGCTTGTATAGACATTATAGCGGGGTCCGGCCTGCATAGACATTATAGCGGGGTCCGGCTTGTATAGACATTATAGCGGGGTCCGGCCTGCATAGACATTATAGCGGGGTCCGGCCTATATAGACATTATAGCGGGGTCTGGCCTGTATAGACACTATAGCGGGGTCCGGCCTGTATAGACATTATAGCGGGGTCCGGCCTGTATAGACATTATAGCGGGGTCCGGCCTGTATAGACATTATAGCGGGGTCCGGCCTGCATAGACATTATAGCGGGGTCCGGCCTGTATAGACATTATAGCGGGGTCCGGCGTGTATAGACACTATAGCGGGGTCCGGCCTATATAGACATTATAGCGGGGTCCGGCCTGCATAGACATTATAGCGGGGTCCGGCCTGCATAGACATTATAGCGGGGTCCGGCCTGCATAGACACTATAGCGGGGTCCGGCCTGTACAGACACTATAGCGGGGTCCGGCCTGTATAGACATTATAGCGGGGTCCGGCCTGTATAGACATTATAGCGGGGTCCGGCCTGTATACACATTATATCGGGGTCCGGCCTGTATAGACATTATAGCGGGGTCCGGCCTGTATAGACACTATAGCGGGGTCCGGCCTGTATAGACATTATAGCGGGGTCCGGCTTGTATAGACATTATAGCGGGGTCCGGCCTGTATAGACATTATAGCGGGGTCCGGCCTGTATAGACACTATAGCGGGGTCCGGCCTGTATAGACACTATAGCGGGGTCCGGCTTGTATAGACATTATAGCGGGGTCCGGCCTGCATAGACATTATAGCGGGGTCCGGCCTGCATAGACATTATAGCGGGGTCCGGCTTGTATAGACATTATAGCGGGGTCCGGCCTGTATAGACATTATAGCGGGGTCCGGCCTGTATAGACACTATAGCGGGGTCCGGCCTGCATAGACATTATAGCGGGGTCCGGCCTGCATAGACATTATAGCGGGGTCCGGCCTGCATAGACATTATAGCGGGGTCCGGCCTGTATAGACATTATAGCGGGGTCTGGCCTGTATAGACATTATAGTGGGGTCCGGCCTGTATAGACATTACAGCAGGGTCCGGCCTGTATAGACATTATAGCGGGGTCCGGCCTGTATAGACATTATAGCGGGGTCCGGCCTGTATAGACACTATAGCGGGGTCCGGCCTGTATAGACATTATAGCGGGGTCCGGCCTGTATAGACATTATAGCGGGGTCCGGCCTGTATAGACATTATAGTGGGGTCCGTCCTGTATAGACATTATAGCGGGGTCTGGCCTGTATAGACATTATAGTGGGGTCCGGCCTGTATAGACATTATAGCGGGGTCCGGCTTGTATAGACATTATAGCTGGGTCCGGCCTGTATAGACATTATAGCGGGGTCCGTCCTGTATAGACATTACAGCAGGGTCCGGCCTGTATAGACACTATAGCGGGGTCCGGCCTGTATAGACATTATAGCGGGGTCCGGCTTGTATAGACATTATAGCGGGGTCCGGCCTGTATAGACATTATAGCGGGGTCCGGCCTGTATAGACATTATAGCGGGGTCCGGCTTGTATAGACATTATAGCGGGGTCCGGCCTGCATAGACATTATAGCGGCGTCCGGCCTGTATAGACACTATAGCGGGGTCCGGCCTGTATAGACATTATAGCGGGGTCCGGCTTGTATAGACATTATAGCGGGGTCCGGCCTGTATAGACATTATAGCGGGGTCCGGCCTGTATAGACATTATAGCGGGGTCCGGCCTGTATAGACATTATAGCGGGGTCCGGCCTGTATAGACATTATAGCGGGGTCCGGCCTGTATAGACATTATAGCGGGGTCCGGCCTGTATAGACACTATAGTGGGGTCCGGCTTGTATAGACATTACAGCAGGGTCCGGCCTGTATAGACATTATAGTGGGGTCCGTCCTGTATAGACATTATATCGGGGTCCGGCCTGTATAGACATTATAGCGGGGTCCGGCCTGTATAGACACTATAGCGGGGTCCGGCTTGTATAGACACTATAGCGGGGTCCGGCCTGTATAGACACTATAGCGGGGTCCGGCTTTTATAGACATTATAGGGGGGTCCGGCCTGTATAGACATTATAGCGGGGTCCGGCTTGTATAGACATTATAGCGGGGTCCGGCCTGTATAGACATTATAGTGGGGTCCGGCCTGTATAGACATTATAGCGGGGTCCGGCCTGTATAGACATTATAGCGGGGTCCGGCTTGTATAGACATTATAGTGGGGTCCGGCCTGTATAGACATTATAGCGGGGTCCGGCTTGTATAGACATTATAGCGGGGTCCGGCCTGTATAGACATTATAGCGGGGTCCGGCCTGTATAGACATTATAGCGGGGTCCGGCTTGTATAGACATTATAGCGGGGTCCGGCCTGTATAGACATTATAGTGGGGTCCGGCCTGTATAGACATTATAGCGGGGTCCGGCCTGTATAGACATTATAGCGGGGTCCGGCCTGTATAGACATTATAGCGGGGTCCGGCTTGTATAGACATTATAGCGGGGTCCGGCCTGTATAGACATTATAGCGGGGTCCGGCTTGTATAGACATTATAGTGGGGTCCGGCCTGTAAAGACACTATAGCGGGGTCCGGCCTGTATAGACATTATAGCGGGGTCGGGCCTGTATAGACATTATAGCGGGGTCCGGCCTGTATAGACATTATAGCGGGGTCCGGCTTGTATAGACATTATAGCGGGGTCCGGCCTGTATAGACATTATAGCGGGGTCCGGCCTGTATAGACATTATAGCGGGGTCCGGCCTGTATAGACATTATAGCGGGGTCCGGCTTGTATAGACATTATAGCGGGGTCCGGCCTGTATAGACATTATAGCGGGGTCCGGCCTGTATAGACATTATAGCGGGGTCCGGCCTGTATAGACATTATAGTGGGGTCCGGCCTGTATAGACATTATAGCGGGGTCCGGCCTGCATAGACATTATAGCGGGGTCCGGCCTGCATAGACATTATAGCGGGGTCCGGCCTGTATAGACATTATAGCGGGGTCCGGCCTGTATAGACATTATAGCGGGGTCCGGCCTGTATAGACACTATAGCGGGGTCCGGCCTGTATAGACACTATAGCGGGGTCCGGCCTGCATAGACATTATAGCGGGGTCCGGCCTGTATAGACATTATAGCGGGGTCCGGCTTGTATAGACATTATAGCGGGGTCCGGCCTGCATAGACATTATAGCGGGGTCCGGCCTGTATAGACACTATAGCGGGGTCCGGCCTGTATAGACATTATAGCGGGGTCCGGCTTGTATAGACATTATAGCGGGGTCCGGCCTGTATAGACATTATAGCGGGGTCCGGCCTGTATAGACATTATAGCGGGGTCCGGCCTGTATAGACATTATAGCGGGGTCCGGCTTGTATAGACATTATAGTGGGGTCCGGCCTGTATAGACATTATAGCGGGGTCCGGCTTGTATAGACATTATAGCGGGGTCCGGCCTGCATAGACATTATAGCGGGGTCCGGCTTGTATAGACATTATAGCGGGGTCCGGCCTGTATAGACATTATAGTGGGGTCCGGCCTGCATAGACATTATAGCGGGGTCCGGCCTGTATAGACATTATAGCGGGGTCCGGCCTGCATAGACATTATAGCGGGGTCCGGCCTGTATAGACATTATTGCGGGGTCCGGCCTGTATAGACATTATAGCGGGGTCCGGCCTGTATAGACACTATAGCGGGGTCCGGCCTGTATAGACATTATAGCGGGGTCCGGCCTGTATAGACATTATAGCGGGGTCCGGCCTGCATAGACATTATAGCGGGGTCCGGCCTGTATAGACATTATAGCGGGGTCCGGCCTGTATAGACATTATAGCGGGGTCCGGCCTGTATAGACACTATAGCGGGGTCCGGCCTGTATAGACACTATAGCGGGGTCCGGCCTGCATAGATATTATAGCGGGGTCCGGCCTGTATAGACATTATAGTGGGGTCCGGCCTGTATAGACATTATAGCGGGGTCCGGCCTGTATAGACATTATAGCGGGGTCCGGCTTGTATAGACATTATAGCGGGGTCCGGCCTGTATAGACATTATAGCGGGGTCCGGCCTGTATAGACATTATAGCGGGGTCCGGCCTGCATAGACATTATAGCGGGGTCCGGCCTGTATAGACATTATAGCGGGGTCCGGCCTGTATAGACATTATAGCGGGGTCCGGCCTGTATAGACACTATAGCGGGGTCCGGCCTGTATAGACACTATAGCGGGGTCCGGCCTGCATAGATATTATAGCGGGGTCCGGCCTGTATAGACATTATAGTGGGGTCCGGCCTGTATAGATATTATAGTGGGGTCCGGCCTGTATAGACATTATAGCGGGGTCCGGCCTGTATAGACATTATAGCGGGGTCCGGCTTGTATAGACATTATATCGGGGTCCGGCCTGTATAGACATTATAGCGGGGTCCGGCCTGTATAGACATTATAGCGGGGTCCGGCCTGCATAGACATTATAGCGGGGTCCGGCCTGTATAGACATTATAGCGGGGTCCGGCCTGTATAGACATTATAGCGGGGTCCGGCCTGTATAGACACTATAGCGGGGTCCGGCCTGTATAGACACTATAGCGGGGTCCGGCCTGCATAGATATTATAGCGGGGTCCGGCCTGTATAGACATTATAGTGGGGTCCGGCCTGTATAGACATTATAGCGGGGTCCGGCCTGTATAGACATTATAGCGGGGTCCGGCTTGTATAGACATTATAGCAGGGTCCGGCCTGTATAGACATTGTAGCGGGGTCCGGCCTGTATAGACATTATAGCAGGGTCCGGCCTGTATAGACATTATAGCGGGGTCCGGCCTGTATAGACATTATAGCGGGGTCCGGCCTGTATAGACATTATAGCGGGGTCCGGCTTGTATAGACATTATAGCGGGGTCCGGCCTGCATAGACATTATAGCGGGGTCCGGCCTGTATGGACACTATAGCGGGGTCCGGCCTGTATAGACATTATAGCGGGGTCCGGTTTGTATAGACATTATAGCGGGGTCCGGCCTGTATAGACATTATAGCGGGGTCCGGCCTGTATAGACATTATAGCGGGGTCCGGCCTGTATAGACATTATAGCGGGGTCCGGCCTGTATAGACATTATAGCGGGGTCCGGCCTGTATAGACACTATAGCGGGGTCCGGCCTGTATAGACATTATAGCGGGGTCCGGCCTGTATAGACACTATAGCGGGGTCCGGCCTGTATAGACATTATAGCGGGGTCCGGCTTGTATAGACATTATAGCGGGGTCTGGCCTGCATAGACATTATAGCGGGGTCCGGCTTGTATAGACATTATAGCGGGGTCCGGCCTGTATAGACATTATAGTGGGGTCCGGCCTGTATAGACATTATAGCGGGGTCCGGCCTGTATAGACATTATAGCGGGGTCCGGCTTGTATAGACATTATAGCGGGGTCCGGCCTGTATAGACATTATAGCGGGGTCCGGCCTGTATAGACATTATAGCGGGGTCCGGCCTGTATAGACATTATAGTGGGGTCCGGCCTGTATAGACATTATAGCGGGGTCCGGCCTGTATAGACATTATAGTGGGGTCCGGTCTGTATAGACATTATAGCGGGGTCCGGCTTGTATAGACACTATAGCGGGGTCCGGCCTGTATAGACATTATAGCGGGGTCCGGCTTGTATAGACATTATAGCGGGGTCCGGCCTGTATAGACATTATAGCGGGGTCCGGCCTGTATAGACACTATAGCGGGGTCCGGCCTGTATAGACATTATAGCGGGGTCCGGCCTGTATAGACATTATAGCGGGGTCCGGCCTGTATAGACATTATAGCGGGGTCTGGCCTGCATAGACATTATAGCGGGGTCCGGCCTGTATAGACACTATAGCGGGGTCCGGCCTGTATAGACATTGTAGCGGGGTCCGGCCTGTATAGACATTATAGCGGGGTCCGGCCTGTATAGACATTATAGCGGGGTCCGGCCTGTATAGACATTATAGCGGGGTCCGGCCTGTATAGACATTATAGCGGGGTCCGGCCTGTATAGACATTATAGTGGGGTCCGGCCTGTATAGACATTATAGCGGGGTCCGGCTTGTATAGACATTATAGTGGGGTCCGGCCTGTATAGACACTATAGCGGGGTCCGGCCTGTATAGACACTATAGCGGGGTCCGGCCTGTATAGACATTATAGCGGGGTCCGGCCTGTATAGACATTATAGCGGGGTCCGGCCTGTATAGACATTATAGTGGGGTCCGGCCTGTATAGACATTATAGCGGGGTCCGGCTTGTATAGACATTATAGTGGGGTCCGGCCTGTATAGACATTATAGCGGGGTCCGGCCTGTATAGACACTATAGCGGGGTCCGGCCTGTATAGACACTATAGCGGGGTCCGGCCTGTATAGACACTATAGCGGGGTCCGGCCTGTATAGACATTATAGCGGGGTCCGGCCTGTATAGACACTATAGCGGGGTCCGGCCTGTATAGACATTATAGCGGGGTCCGGCCTGTATAGACACTATAGCGGGGTCCGGCCTGTATAGACACTATAGCGGGGTCCGGCCTGTATAGACATTATAGCGGGGTCCGGCTTGTATAGACATTATAGCGGGGTCCGGCCTGTATAGACACTATAGCGGGGTCCGGCCTGCATAGACATTATAGCGGGGTCCGGCCTGCATAGACACTATAGCGGGGTCCGGCCTGTATAGACACTATAGCGGGGTCCGGCTTGTATAGACATTATAGCGGGGTCCGGCCTGCATAGACATTATAGCGGGGTCCGGCCTGTATAGACATTATAGCGGGGTCCGGCCTGCATAGACATTATAGCGGGGTCCGGCCTGTATAGACATTATAGCGGGGTCCGGCCTGCATAGACATTATAGCGGGGTCCGGCCTGTATAGACATTATAGCGGGGTCCGGCCTGTATAGACACTATAGCGGGGTCCGGCCTGCATAGATATTATAGCGGGGTCCGGCCTGTATAGACATTATAGCGGGGTCCGGCCTGTATAGACATTATAGCGGGGTCCGGCTTGTATAGACATTATAGCGGGGTCCGGCCTGTATAGACATTATAGCGGGGTCCGGCCTGTATAGACATTATAGCGGGGTCCGGCCTGTATAGACATTATAGCGGGGTCCGGCTTGTATAGACATTATAGCGGGGTCCGGCCTGTATAGACATTATAGCGGGGTCCGGCCTGTATAGACATTATAGCGGGGTCCGGCCTGCATAGACATTATAGCGGGGTCCGGCCTGTATAGACATTATAGCGGGGTCCGGCCTGTATAGACATTATAGCGGGGTCCGGCCTGTATAGACACTATAGCGGGGTCCGGCCTGTATAGACACTATAGCGGGGTCCGGCCTGCATAGATATTATAGCGGGGTCCGGCCTGTATAGACATTATAGTGGGGTCCGGCCTGTATAGACATTATAGCGGGGTCCGGCCTGTATAGACATTATAGCGGGGTCCGGCTTGTATAGACATTATAGCAGGGTCCGGCCTGTATAGACATTGTAGCGGGGTCCGGCCTGTATAGACATTATAGCAGGGTCCGGCCTGTATAGACATTATAGCGGGGTCCGGCCTGTATAGACATTATAGCGGGGTCCGGCCTGTATAGACATTATAGCGGGGTCCGGCTTGTATAGACATTATAGCGGGGTCCGGCCTGCATAGACATTATAGCGGGGTCCGGCCTGTATAGACACTATAGCGGGGTCCGGCCTGTATAGACATTATAGCGGGGTCCGGTTTGTATAGACATTATAGCGGGGTCCGGCCTGTATAGACATTATAGCGGGGTCCGGCCTGTATAGACATTATAGCGGGGTCCGGCCTGTATAGACATTATAGCGGGGTCCGGCCTGTATAGACATTATAGCGGGGTCCGGCCTGTATAGACACTATAGCGGGGTCCGGCCTGTATAGACATTATAGCGGGGTCCGGCCTGTATAGACACTATAGCGGGGTCCGGCCTGTATAGACATTATAGCGGGGTCCGGCTTGTATAGACATTATAGCGGGGTCTGGCCTGCATAGACATTATAGCGGGGTCCGGCTTGTATAGACATTATAGCGGGGTCCGGCCTGTATAGACATTATAGTGGGGTCCGGCCTGTATAGACATTATAGCGGGGTCCGGCCTGTATAGACATTATAGCGGGGTCCGGCTTGTATAGACATTATAGTGGGGTCCGGCCTGTATAGACATTATAGCGGGGTCCGGCCTGTATAGACATTATAGCGGGGTCCGGCCTGTATAGACATTATAGTGGGGTCCGGTCTGTATAGACATTATAGCGGGGTCCGGCTTGTATAGACACTATAGCGGGGTCCGGCCTGTATAGACATTATAGCGGGGTCCGGCTTGTATAGACATTATAGCGGGGTCCGGCCTGTATAGACATTATAGCGGGGTCCGGCCTGTATAGACACTATAGCGGGGTCCGGCCTGTATAGACATTATAGCGGGGTCCGGCCTGTATAGACATTATAGCGGGGTCCGGCCTGTATAGACATTATAGCGGGGTCTGGCCTGCATAGACATTATAGCGGGGTCCGGCCTGTATAGACACTATAGCGGGGTCCGGCCTGTATAGACATTGTAGCGGGGTCCGGCCTGTATAGACATTATAGCGGGGTCCGGCCTGTATAGACATTATAGCGGGGTCCGGCCTGTATAGACATTATAGCGGGGTCCGGCCTGTATAGACATTATAGCGGGGTCCGGCCTGTATAGACATTATAGTGGGGTCCGGCCTGTATAGACATTATAGCGGGGTCCGGCTTGTATAGACATTATAGTGGGGTCCGGCCTGTATAGACACTATAGCGGGGTCCGGCCTGTATAGACACTATAGCGGGGTCCGGCCTGTATAGACATTATAGCGGGGTCCGGCCTGTATAGACATTATAGCGGGGTCCGGCCTGTATAGACATTATAGTGGGGTCCGGCCTGTATAGACATTATAGCGGGGTCCGGCTTGTATAGACATTATAGTGGGGTCCGGCCTGTATAGACATTATAGCGGGGTCCGGCCTGTATAGACACTATAGCGGGGTCCGGCCTGTATAGACACTATAGCGGGGTCCGGCCTGTATAGACACTATAGAGGGGTCCGGCCTGTATAGACATTATAGCGGGGTCCGGCCTGTATAGACACTATAGCGGGGTCCGGCCTGTATAGACATTATAGCGGGGTCCGGCCTGTATAGACACTATAGCGGGGTCCGGCCTGTATAGACACTATAGCGGGGTCCGGCCTGTATAGACATTATAGCGGGGTCCGGCTTGTATAGACATTATAGCGGGGTCCGGCCTGTATAGACACTATAGCGGGGTCCGGCCTGCATAGACATTATAGCGGGGTCCGGCCTGCATAGACACTATAGCGGGGTCCGGCCTGTATAGACACTATAGCGGGGTCCGGCTTGTATAGACATTATAGCGGGGTCCGGCCTGCATAGACATTATAGCGGGGTCCGGCCTGTATAGACATTATAGCGGGGTCCGGCCTGCATAGACATTATAGCGGGGTCCGGCCTGTATAGACATTATAGCGGGGTCCGGCTTGTATAGACATTATAGCGGGGTCCGGCCTGTATAGACATTATAGCGGGGTCCGGCTTGTATAGACATTATAGCGGGGTCCGGCTTGTATAGACATTATAGCGGGGTCCGGCCTGCATAGACATTATAGCGGGGTCCGGCTTGTATAGACATTATAGTGGGGTCCGGCCTGTATAGACATTATAGCGGGGTCCGGCCTGTATAGACACTATAGCGGGGTCCGGCCTGTATAGACACTATAGCGGGGTCCGGCCTGTATAGACATTATAGCGGGGTCCGGCTTGTATAGACATTATAGCGGGGTCCGGCCTGTATAGACATTATAGCGGGGTCCGGCCTGTATAGACACTATAGCGGGGTCCGGCTTGTATAGACATTATAGTGGGGTCCGGCCTCTATAGACACTATAGCGGGGTCCGGCCTGTATAGACACTATAGCGGGGTCCGGCCTGTATAGACATTATAGTGGGGTCCGGCCTGTATAGACATTATAGCGGGGTCCGGCCTGTATAGACATTATAGCGGGGTCCGGCCTGTATAGACACTATAGCGGGGTCCGGCCTGTATAGACATTATAGCGGGGTCCTGCCTGTATAGACATTATAGCGGGGTCCGGCCTGTATAGACATTATAGCGGGGTCCGGCTTGTATAGACACTATAGCGGGGTCCGGCTTGTATAGACATTATAGTGGGGTCCGGCCTCTATAGACACTATAGCGGGGTCCGGCCTGTATAGACATTATAGCGGGGTCCGGCCTGTATAGACATTATAGCGGGGTCCGGCCTGTATAGACATTATAGCGGGGTCCGGCCTGTATAGACATTATAGCGGGGTCCGGCCTGTATAGACATTATAGCGGGGTCCGGCCTGTATAGACATTATAGCGGGGTCCGGCCTGTATAGACATTATAGCGGGGTCCGGCCTGTATAGACATTATAGCGGGGTCCGGCTTGTATAGACATTATAGCGGGGTCCGGCCTGTATAGACATTATAGTGGGGTCCGGCTTGTATAGACATTATAGTGGGGTCCGGCTTGTATAGACACTATAGCGGGGTCCGGCCTGTATAGACATTATAGCGGGGTCCGGCCTGTATAGACATTATAGCGGGGTCCGGCCTGTATAGACATTATAGCGGGGTCCGGCCTGTATAGACACTATAGCGGGGTCCGGCTTGTATAGACATTATAGCGGGGTCCGGCCTGTATAGACATTATAGCGGGGTCCGGCTTGTATAGACATTATAGCGGGGTCCGGCCTGTATAGACATTATAGCGGGGTCCGGCCTGTATAGACATTATAGCGGGGTCCGGCCTGCATAGACATTATAGCAGGGTCCGGCCTGTATAGACATTATAGCGGGGTCCGGCCTGTATAGACATTATAGCGGGGTCCGGCCTGCATAGACATTATAGCGGGGTCCGGCCTGTATAGACTTTATAGCGGGGTCCGGCCTGTATAGACATTATAGCGGGGTCCGGCCTGTATAGACATTATAGCGGGGTCCGGCCTGTATAGACATTATAGCGGGGTCCGGCTTGTATAGACATTATAGCGGGGTCCGGCCTATATAGACATTATAGTGGGGTCCGGCCTGTATAGACACTATAGCGGGGTCCGGCCTGTATAGACATTATAGCGGGGTCCGGCTTGTATAGACATTATAGCGGGGTCCGGCCTGCATAGACATTATAGCGGGGTCCGGCCTGTATAGACACTATAGCGGGGTCCGGCCTGTATAGACATTATAGCGGGGTCCGGCTTGTATAGACATTATAGCGGGGTCCGGCCTGTATAGACATTATAGCGGGGTCCGGCCTGTATAGACATTATAGCGGGGTCCGGCCTGTATAGACACTATAGCGGGGTCCGGCCTGTATAGACATTATAGCGGGGTCCGGCTTGTATAGACATTATAGCGGGGTCCGGCCTGCATAGACATTATAGCGGGGTCCGGCCTGTATAGACATTATAGTGGGGTCCGGCCTGTATAGACATTATAGCGGGGTCCGGCCTGTATAGACATTATAGTGGGGTCCGGCCTGTATAGACATTATAGCGGGGTCCGGCCTGTATAGACACTATAGCGGGGTCCGGCCTGTATAGACATTATAGTGGGGTCCGGCCTGTATAGACATTATAGCGGGGTCCGGACTGTATAGACATTATAGCGGGGTCCGGCCTGTATAGACATTATAGCGGGGTCCGGCTTGTATAGACATTATAGCGGGGTCCGGCCTGTATAGACATTATAGCGGGGTCCGGCCTGTATAGACATTATAGCGGGGTCCGGCCTGTATAGACAATATAGCGGGGTCCGGCCTGCATAGACATTATAGCGGGGTCCGGCCTGTATAGACATTATAGCGGGGTCCGGCCTGCATAGACATTAAAGCGGGGTCCGGCTTGAATAGAATATATAGCGGGGTCCGGCCTGCATAGACATTATAGCGGGGTCCGGCCTGCATAGACATTATAGCGGGGTCCGGCCTGTATAGACATTATAGCGGGGTCCGGCGTGTATAGACACTATAGCGGGGTCCGGCCTGTATAGACATTATAGTGGGGTCCGGCCTATATAGACATTATAGCGGGGTCCGGCCTATATAGACACTATAGCGGGGTCCGGCCTGTATAGACATTATAGTGGGGTCCGGCCTATATAGACATTATAGCGGGGTCCGGCCTGCATAGACATTATAGCGGGGTCCGGCCTGTATAGACATTATAGCGGGGTCCGGCCTGCATAGACACTATAGCGGGGTCCGGCCTGTACAGACACTATAGCGGGGTCTGGCCTGTATAGACATTATAGTGGGGTCCGGCCTGTATAGACATTATAGCGGGGTCCGGCCTGTATACACATTATATCGGGGTCCGGCCTGTATAGACATTATAGCGGGGTCCGGCCTGTATAGACACTATAGCGGGGTCCGGCCTGTATAGACATTATAGCGGGGTCCGGCTTGTATAGACATTATAGCGGGGTCCGGCCTGTATAGACATTATAGCGGGGTCCGGCCTGTATAGACACTATAGCGGGGTCCGGCCTGTATAGACACTATATCGGGGTCCGGCCTGTATAGACATTATAGCGGGGTCCGGCCTGTATAGACTTTATAGCGGGGTCCGGCCTGTATAGACATTATAGCGGGGTCCGGCCTGTATAGACATTATAGCGGGGTCCGGCCTGTATAGACACTATATCGGGGTCCGGCCTGTATAGACACTATAGCGGGGTCCGGCCTGCATAGACATTATAGCGGGGTCCGGCCTGTATAGACATTATAGCGGGGTCCGGCCTGCATAGACATTATAGCGGGGTCCGGCCTGTATAGACATTATAGCGGGGTCCGGCTTGTATAGACATTATAGCGGGGTCCGGCTTGTATAGACATTATAGTGGGGTCCGGCCTGTATAGACATTATAGTGGGGTCCGGCCTGTATAGACATTATAGTGGGGTCCGGCCTGCATAGACATTATAGCGGGGTCCGGCCTGTATAGACATTATAGCGGGGTCCGGCCTGTATAGACACTATAGCGGGGTCCGGCCTGTATAGACATTATAGCGGGGTCCGGCCTGTATAGACACTATAGCGGGGTCCGGCTTGTATAGACATTATAGCGGGGTCCGGCCTGCATAGACATTATAGCGGGGTCCGGCCTGCATAGACATTATAGCGGGGTCCGGCCTGTATAGACACTATAGCGGGGTCCGGCTTGTATAGACATTATAGCGGGGTCCGGCCTGCATAGACATTATAGTGGGGTCCGGCCTGTATAGACATTATAGCGGGGTCCGGCCTGTATAGACATTATAGCGGGGTCCGGCCTGTATAGACATTATAGCGGGGTCCGGCCTGTATAGACATTATAGCGGGGTCCGGCCTGTATAGACATTATAGCGGGGTCCGGCCTGTATAGACATTATAGCGGGGTCCGGCCTGTATAGACATTATAGCGGGGTCCGGCCTGTATAGACATTACAGCAGGGTCCGGCCTGTATAGACATTATAGCGGGGTCCGGCCTGCATAGACATTATAGCGGGGTCCGGCCTGTATAGACATTATAGCGGGGTCCGGCCTGAATAGACATTATAGCGGGGTCCGGCTTGTATAGACATTATAGCGGGGTCCGGCCTGTATAGACACTATAGCGGGGTCCGGCTTGTATAGACACTATAGCGGGGTCCGGCTTGTATAGACACTATAGCGGGGTCCGGCTTGTATAGACATTATAGCGGGGTCCGGCCTGTATAGACATTATAGCGGGGTCCGGCTTGTATAGACACTATAGCGGGGTCCGGCCTGTATAGACACTATAGCGGGGTCCGGCCTGTATAGACATTATAGCGGGGTCCGGCCTGTATAGACATTATAGCGGGGTCCGGCCTGTATAGACATTATAGCGGGGTCCGGCCTGTATAGACACTATAGTGGGGTCCGGCCTGTATAGACATTATAGTGGGGTCCGGCCTGTATAGACATTATAGCGGGGTCCGGCCTGCATAGACATTATAGCGGGGTCCGGCCTGTATAGACATTATAGCGGGGTCCGGCCTGCATAGACATTATAGCGGGGTCCGGCCTGTATAGACATTATAGCGGGGTCCGGCCTGTATAGACATTATAGCGGGGTCCGGCCTGTATAGACATTATAGCGGGGTCCGGCCTGTATAGCCATTATAGCGGGGTCCGGCCTGTATAGACATTATAGCGGGGTCCGGCCTGTATAGACATTATAGCGGGGTCCGGTCTGTATAGACATTATAGCGGGGTCCGGCCTGTATAGACATTATAGCGGGGTCCGGCCTGTATAGACACTATAGCGGGGTCCGGCCTGTATAGACATTATAGTGGGGTCCGGCCTGTATAGACACTATAGCGGGGTCCGGCCTGTATAGACATTATAGCGGGGTACGGCCTGTATAGACATTATAGCGGGGTCCGGCCTGTATAGACATTATAGCGGGGTCCGGCCTGTATAGACATTATAGCGGGGTCCGGCCTGTATAGACATTATAGCGGGGTCCGGCTTGTATAGACATTATAGCGGGGTCCGGCCTGTATAGACATTATAGCGGGGTCCGGCCTGTATAGACATTATAGCGGGGTCCGGCCTGTATAGACACTATAGCGGGGTCCGGCCTGTATAGACATTATAGCGGGGTCCGGCCTGTATAGACATTATAGCGGGGTCCGGCCTGCATAGACATTATAGCGGGGTCCGGCCTGTATAGACATTATAGCGGGGTCCGGCCTGTATAGACATTATAGTGGGGTCCGGCCTGTATAGACATTATAGCGGGGTCCGGCCTGTATAGACATTATAGCGGGGTCCGGCCTGCATAGACATTATAGCGGGGTCCGGCCTGTATAGACATTATAGCGGGGTCCGGCCTGTATAGACATTATAGCGGGGTCCGGCCTGTATAGACATTATAGCGGGGTCCGGCTTGTATAGACATTATAGCGGGGTCCGGCCTGTATAGACATTATAGCGGGGTCCGGCCTGTATAGACATTATAGCGGGGTCCGGCCTGCATAGACATTATAGCGGGGTCCGGCCTGTATAGACATTATAGCGGGGTCCGGCTTGTATAGACATTATAGCGGGGTCCGGCCTGTATAGACATTATAGCGGGGTCCGGCCTGTATAGACATTATAGCGGGGTCCGGCCTGCATAGACATTATAGTGGGGTCCGGCCTGTATAGACATTATAGCGGGGTCCGGCCTGTATACACATTATAGCGGGGTCCGGCCTGCATAGACATTAAAGCGGGGTCCGGCTTGAATAGAAATTATAGCGGGGTCCGGCTTGTATAGACATTATAGCGGGGTCCGGCCTGTATAGACATTATAGTGGGGTCCGGCCTGTATAGACACTATAGCGGGGTCCGGCCTGTATAGACATTATAGCGGGGTACGGCCTGTATAGACATTATAGCGGGGTCCGGCCTGTATAGACATTATAGCGGGGTCCGGCCTGTATAGACATTATAGCGGGGTCCGGCCTGTATAGACATTATAGCGGGGTCCGGCTTGTATAGACATTATAGCGGGGTCCGGCCTGTATAGACATTATAGCGGGGTCCGGCCTGTATAGACATTATAGCGGGGTCCGGCCTGTATAGACACTATAGCGGGGTCCGGCCTGTATAGACATTATAGCGGGGTCCGGCCTGTATAGACATTATAGCGGGGTCCGGCCTGCATAGACATTATAGCGGGGTCCGGCCTGTATAGACATTATAGCGGGGTCCGGCCTGTATAGACATTATAGTGGGGTCCGGCCTGTATAGACATTATAGCGGGGTCCGGCCTGTATAGACATTATAGCGGGGTCCGGCCTGCATAGACATTATAGCGGGGTCCGGCCTGTATAGACATTATAGCGGGGTCCGGCCTGTATAGACATTATAGCGGGGTCCGGCCTGTATAGACATTATAGCGGGGTCCGGCTTGTATAGACATTATAGCGGGGTCCGGCCTGTATAGACATTATAGCGGGGTCCGGCCTGTATAGACATTATAGCGGGGTCCGGCCTGCATAGACATTATAGCGGGGTCCGGCCTGTATAGACATTATAGCGGGGTCCGGCTTGTATAGACATTATAGCGGGGTCCGGCCTGTATAGACATTATAGCGGGGTCCGGCCTGTATAGACATTATAGCGGGGTCCGGCCTGCATAGACATTATAGTGGGGTCCGGCCTGTATAGACATTATAGCGGGGTCCGGCCTGTATACACATTATAGCGGGGTCCGGCCTGCATAGACATTAAAGCGGGGTCCGGCTTGAATAGAAATTATAGCGGGGTCCGGCTTGTATAGACATTATAGCGGGGTCCGGCCTGCATAGACATTATAGCGGGGTCCGGCCTGTATAGACATTATAGCGGGGTCCGGCCTATATAGACATTATAGCGGGGTCCGGCCTGTATAGACATTATAGCGGGATCCGGCCTGTATAGACATTATAGCGGGGTCCGGCCTGTATAGACATTATAGCGGGGTCCGGCCTGTATAGACATTATAGCGGGGTCCGGCCTGTATACACATTATATCGGGGTCCGGCCTGTATAGACATTATAGCGGGGTCCGGCCTGTATAGACACTATAGCGGGGTCCGGCCTGTATAGACATTATAGCGGGGTCCGGCTTGTATAGACATTATAGCGGGGTCCGGCCTGTATAGACATTATAGCGGGGTCCGGCCTGTATAGACACTATAGCGGGGTCCGGCCTGTATAGACACTATATCGGGGTCCGGCCTGTATAGACATTATAGCGTGGTCCGGCCTGTATAGACTTTATAGCGGGGTCCGGCCTGTATAGACATTATAGCGGGGTCCGGCCTGTATAGACATTATAGCGGGGTCCGGCCTGTATAGACACTATATCGGGGTCCGGCCTGTATAGACATTATAGCTGGGTCCGGCCTGTATAGACACTATAGCGGGGTCCGGCCTGTACAGACACTATAGCGGGGTCCGGCCTGTATAGACATTATAGTGGGGTCCGGCCTGTATAGACATTATAGCGGGGTCCGGCCTGCATAGACACTATAGCGGGGTCCGGCCTGTACAGACACTATAGCGGGGTCCGGCCTGTATAGACATTATAGTGGGGTCCGGCCTGTATAGACATTATAGCGGGGTCCGGCCTGTATACACATTATATCGGGGTCCGGCCTGTATAGACATTATAGCGGGGTCCGGCCTGTATAGACACTATAGCGGGGTCCGGCCTGTATAGACATTATAGCGGGGTCCGGCTTGTATAGACATTATAGCGGGGTCCGGCCTGTATAGACATTATAGCGGGGTCCGGCCTGTATAGACATTATAGCGGGGTCCGGCCTGTATAGACACTATAGCGGGGTCCGGCCTGTATAGACATTATAGCGGGGTCCGGCCTGTATAGACACTATAGCGGGGTCCGGCCTGTATAGACACTATATCGGGGTCCGGCCTGTATAGACATTATAGCGGGGTCCGGCCTGTATAGACTTTATAGCGGGGTCCGGCCTGTATAGACATTATAGCGGGGTCCGGCCTGTATAGACACTATAGCGGGGTCCGGCTTGTATAGACATTATAGCGGGGTCCGGCCTGCATAGACATTATAGCGGGGTCCGGCCTGCATAGACATTATAGCGGGGTCCGGCCTGTATAGACATTATAGCGGGGTCCGGCCTGTATAGACATTATAGCGGGGTCTGGCCTGTATAGACATTATAGCGGGGTCCGGCCTGTATAGATATTATAGCGGGGTCCGGCCTGTATAGACATTATAGTGGGGTCCGGCCTGTATAGACATTATAGCGGGGTCCGGCTTGTATAGACATTATAGCGGGGTCCGGCCTGCATAGACATTATAGTGGGGTCCGGCCTGTATAGACATTATAGCGGGGTCCGGCCTGTATAGACATTATAGCAGGGTCCGGCCTGTATAGATATTATAGCGGGGTCCGGCCTGTATAGACATTATAGCGGGGTCCGGCTTGTATAGACATTATAGCGGGGTCCGGCCTGTATAGACATTATAGCGGGGTCCGGCCTGTATAGACATTATAGCGGGGTCCGGCCTGTATAGACATTATAGCGGGGTCCGGCCTGTATAGACATTATAGCGGGGTCCGGCCTGTATAGACATTATAGCGGGGTCCGGCCTGTATAGACATTATAGCGGGGTCCGGCCTGTATAGACATTATAGCGGGGTCCGGCCTGCATAGACATTATAGCGGGGTCCGGCCTGTATAGACATTATAGCGGGGTCCGGCCTGTATAGACATTATAGCGGGGTCCGGCTTGTATAGACATTATAGCGGGGTCCGGCCTGTATAGACACTATAGCGGGGTCCGGCTTGTATAGACACTATAGCGGGGTCCGGCTTGTATAGACACTATAGCGGGGTCCGGCTTGTATAGACATTATAGCGGGGTCCGGCCTGTATAGACATTATAGCGGGGTCCGGCTTGTATAGACACTATAGCGGGGTCCGGCCTGTATAGACACTATAGCGGGGTCCGGCCTGTATAGACATTATAGCGGGGTCCGGCCTGTATAGACATTATAGCGGGGTCCGGCCTGTATAGACATTATAGCGGGGTCCGGCCTGTATAGACACTATAGTGGGGTCCGGCCTGTATAGACATTATAGTGGGGTCCGGCCTGTATAGACATTATAGCGGGGTCCGGCCTGCATAGACATTATAGCGGGGTCCGGCCTGTATAGACATTATAGCGGGGTCCGGCCTGTATAGACATTATAGCGGGGTCCGGCCTGTATAGACATTATAACGGGGTCCGGCCTGTATAGACATTATAGCGGGGTCCGGCCTGTATAAACATTATAGCGGGGTCCGGCCTGTATAGACATTATAGCGGGGTCCGGTCTGTATAGACACTATAGCGGGGTCCGGCCTGTATAGACATTATAGCGGGGTCCGGCCTGTATAGACATTATAGCGGGGTCCGGCCTGTATACACATTATAGCGGGGTCCGGCCTGTATAGACATTATAGCGGGGTCCGGCCTGTATAGACATTATAGTGGGGTCCGGCCTGTATAGACATTATAGCGGGGTCCGGCCTGTATAGACATTATAGCGGGTCCGGCCTGTATAGACATTATAGCGGGGTCCGGCCTGCATAGACATTATAGCGGGGTCCGGCCTGTATAGACATTATAGCGGGGTCCGGCTTGTATAGACATTATAGCGGGGTCCGGCCTGTATAGACATTATAGCGGGGTCCGCCTGTATAGACATTATAGCGGGGTCCGGCCTGCATAGACATTATAGCGGGGTCCGGCCTGTATAGACATTATAGCGGGTCCGGCCTGTATAGACATTATAGCGGGGTCCGGCCTGTATACACATTATAGCGGGGTCCGGCCTGCATAGACATTAAAGCGGGTCCGGCTTGAATAGAAATGATAGCGGGGTCCGGCTTGTATAGACATTATAGCGGGGTCCGGCCTGCATAGACATTATAGCGGGGTCCGGCCTATATAGACATTATAGCGGGGTCGGCCTGTATAGACATTATAGCGGGGTCGGCCTGTATAGACATTATAGCGGGGTCCGGCCTGTATAGACATTATAGCGGGGTCCGGCCTGTATAGACATTATAGCGGGGTCCGGCCTGTATACACATTATATCGGGTCCGGCCTGTATAGACATTATAGCGGGGTCCGGCCTGTATAGACATTATAGCGGGGTCCGGCTTGTATAGACATTATAGCGGGGTCCGGCCTGTATAGACATTATAGCGGGTCCGGCCTGTATAGACACTATAGCGGGGTCTGGCCTGTATAGACACTATATCGGGGTCCGGCCTGTATAGACATTATAGCGGGGTCCGGCTGTATAGACTTTATAGCGGGGTCCGGCCTGTATAGACATTATAGCGGGTCCGGCCTGTATAGACATTATAGCGGGGTCCGGCCTGTATAGACACTATATCGGGGTCCGGCCTGTATAGACACTATAGCGAGGTCCGGCCTGCATAGACATTATAGCGGGGTCCGGCCTGTATAGACATTATAGTGGGGTCCGGCCTGCATAGACATTATAGCGGGGTCCGGCCTGTATAGACATTATAGCGGGGTCCGGCTTGTATAGACATTATAGCGGGGTCCGGCTTGTATAGACACTATAGCGGGATCCGGCCTGTATAGACATTATAGCGGGGTCCGGCCTGTATAGACATTATAGCGGGGTCCGGCCTGTATAGACATTATAGCTGGGTCCGGCCTGTATAGACACTATAGCGGGTCCGGCTTGTATAGACATTATAGCTGGGTCCGGCCTGTATAGACACTATAGCGGGGTCCGGCCTGCATAGACATTATAGCAGGGTTCGGCCTGTATAGACATTATAGCGGGGGTCCGGCCTGTATAGACACTATAGCGGGGTCCGCCTGTATAGACATTATAGCGGGGTCCGGCCTGTATAGACATTATAGCGGGTCCGCTGTATAGACATTATAGCGGGGTCCGGCCTGTATAGACATTATAGTGGGGTCCGGCCTGTATAGACATTATAGTGGGGTCCGGCTTGTATAGACATTATAGCGGGGTCCGGCCTGTATAGACACTATAGCGGGGTCCGGCCTGTATAGACACTATAGTGGGGTCCGGCCTGTATAGACATTATAGCGGGGTCCGGCCTGTATAGACATTATAGCTGGGTCCGGCTTGTATAGACATTATAGTGGGGTCCGGCCTGTATAGACACTATAGCGGGGTCCGGCCTGTATAGACTTTATAGCGGGGTCCGGCCTGTATAGACATTATAGCGGGTCCGGCCTGTATAGACATTATAGCGGGTCGGCTTGTATAGACATTATAGCGGGGTCCGGCCTATATAGACATTATAGTGGGGTCCGGCCTGTATAGACACTATAGCGGGGTCCGGCCTGTATAGACATTATAGCGGGGTCCGGCTTGTATAGACATTATAGCGGGGTCCGGCCTGCATAGACATTATAGCGGGGTCCGGCCTGTATAGACATTATAGCGGGGTCCGGCCTGTATAGACATTATAGCGGGGTCCGGCTTGTATAGACATTATAGCGGGGTCGGCCTGCATAGACATTATAGCGGGGTCGGCCTGCATAGACATTATAGCGGGTCCGGCCTGCATAGACACTATAGCGTATAGCGGGGTCCGGCCTGCATAGACACTATAGCGGGGTCCGGCCTGTATAGACATTATAGCGGGGTCCGGCCTGCATAGACATTATAGCGGGGTCCGGCCTGTATAGACATTATAGCGGGGTCCGGCCTGTATAGACATTATAGCGGGGTCCGGCCTGCATAGACATTATAGCGGGGTCCGGCCTGTATAGACATTATAGCGGGGTCCGGCCTGCATAGACATTATAGCGGGGTCCGGCCTGCATAGACATTATAGCGGGGTCCGGCCTGTATAGACATTATAGCGGGGTCCGGCCTGCATAGACATTATAGTGGGGTCCGGCCTGTATAGACATTATAGCGGGGTCCGGCCTGTATAGACATTATAGCAGGGTCCGGCCTGTATAGACACTATAGCGGGGTCCGGCCTGTATAGACATTATAGCGGGGTCCGGCCTGTATAGACATTATAGCGGGGTCCGGCCTGTATAGACATTATAGCGGGGTCCGGCCTGCATAGACATTATAGCGGGGTCCGGCCTGCATAGACATTATAGCGGGGTCCGGCCTGCATAGACATTATAGCGGGGTCCGGCCTGTATAGACTTTATAGCGGGGTCCGGCCTGTATAGACATTATAGCGGGGTCCGGCCTGTATAGACACTATAGCGGGGTCCGGCCTGTATAGACATTATAGTGGGGTCCGGCCTGTATAGACATTATAGCGGGGTCCGGACTGTATAGACATTATAGCGGGGTCCGGCCTGTATAGACATTATAGCGGGGTCCGGCTTGTATAGACATTATAGCGGGGTCCGGCCTGTATAGACATTATAGCGGGGTCCGGCCTGTATAGACATTATAGCGGGGTCCGGCCTGTATAGACACTATAGCGGGGTCCGGCCTGCAGAGACATTATAGCGGGGTCCGGCCTGTATAGACATTATAGCGGGATCCGGCCTGCATAGACATTATAGCGGGGTCCGGCCTGTATAGACATTATAGCGGGGTCCGGCCTGTATAGACATTATAGCGGGGTCCGGCCTGTATACACATTATAGCGGGGTCCGGCCTGCATAGACATTAAAGCGGGGTCCGGCTTGAATAGAATATATAGCGGGGTCCGGCTTGTATAGACATTATAGCGGGGTCCGGCCTGTATAGACATTATAGCGGGGTCCGGCCTGTATAGACATTATAGCGGGGTCCGGCCTGTATAGACATTATAGCGGGGTCCGGCCTGTATAGACATTATAGCGGGGTCCGGCCTGTATAGACATTATAGCGGGGTCCGGCCTGCATAGACATTATAGCGGGGTCCGGCCTGTATAGACATTATAGCGGGGTCCGGCGTGTATAGACACTATAGCGGGGTCCGTCCTGTATAGACACTATAGCGGGGTCCGGCCTGTACAGACACTATAGCGGGGTCCGGCCTGTATAGACATTATAGCGGGGTCCGGCCTGTATAGACATTATAGCGGGGTCCGGCCTGTATAGACATTATAGCGGGGTCCGGCCTGTATAGACATTATAGCGGGGTCCGGCCTGTATACACATTATATCGGGGTCCGGCCTGTATAGACATTATGGCGGGGTCCGGCCTGTATAGACACTATAGCGGGGTCCGGCCTGTATAGACATTATAGCGGGGTCCGGCTTGTATAGACACTATAGCGGGGTCCGGCCTGTATAGACATTATAGCGGGGTCCGGCCTGTATAGACACTATATCGGGGTCCGGCCTGTATAGACATTATAGCGGGGTCCGGCCTGTATAGACTTTATAGCGGGGTCCGGCCTGTATAGACATTATAGCGGGGTCCGGCCTGTATAGACATTATAGCGGGGTCCGGCCTGTATAGACACTATATAGGGGTCCGGCCTGTATAGACATTATAGCGGGGTCCGGCCTGTATAGACTTTATAGCGGGGTCCGGCCTGTATAGACATTATAGCGGGGTCCGGCCTGTATAGACATTATAGCGGGGTCCGGCCTGTATAGACACTATATCGGGGTCCGGCCTGTATAGACATTATAGCTGGGTCCGGCCTGTATAGACACTATAGCGGGGTCCGGCCTGTACAGACACTATAGCGGGGTCCGGCCTGTATAGACATTATAGTGGGGTCCGGCCTGTATAGACATTATAGCGGGGTCCGGCCTGCATAGACACTATAGCGGGGTCCGGCCTGTACAGACACTATAGCGGGGTCCGGCCTGTATAGACATTATAGTGGGGTCCGGCCTGTATAGACATTATAGCGGGGTCCGGCCTGTATAAACATTATATCGGGGTCCGGCCTGTATAGACATTATAGCGGGGTCCGGCCTGTATAGACATTATAGCGGGGTCCGGCCTGCATAGACATTATAGCGGGGTCCGGCCTGTATAGACATTATAGCGGGGTCCGGCGTGTATAGACACTATAGCGGGGTCCGTCCTGTATAGACACTATAGCGGGGTCCGGCCTGTACAGACACTATAGCGGGGTCCGGCCTGTATAGACATTATAGCGGGGTCCGGCCTGTATAGACATTATAGCGGGGTCCGGCCTGTATAGACATTATAGCGGGGTCCGGCCTGTATAGACATTATAGCGGGGTCCGGCCTGTATACACATTATATCGGGGTCCGGCCTGTATAGACATTATGGCGGGGTCCGGCCTGTATAGACACTATAGCGGGGTCCGGCCTGTATAGACATTATAGCGGGGTCCGGCTTGTATAGACACTATAGCGGGGTCCGGCCTGTATAGACATTATAGCGGGGTCCGGCCTGTATAGACACTATATCGGGGTCCGGCCTGTATAGACATTATAGCGGGGTCCGGCCTGTATAGACTTTATAGCGGGGTCCGGCCTGTATAGACATTATAGCGGGGTCCGGCCTGTATAGACATTATAGCGGGGTCCGGCCTGTATAGACACTATATCGGGGTCCGGCCTGTATAGACACTATAGCGGGGTCCGGCCTGCATAGACATTCGGCCTGTATAGACATTATAGCGGGGTCCGGCCTGCATAGACATTATAGCGGGGTCCGGCCTGTATAGACATTATAGCGGGGTCCGGCTTGTATAGACATTATAGCGGGGTCCGGCTTGTATAGACATTATAGTGGGGTCCGGCCTGTATAGACATTATAGTGGGGTCCGGCCTGTATAGACATTATAGTGGGGTCCGGCCTGCATAGACATTATAGCGGGGTCCGGCCTGTATAGACATTATAGCGGGGTCCGGCCTGTATAGACACTATAGCGGGGTCCGGCCTGTATAGACACTATAGCGGGGTCCGGCCTGCATAGACACTATAGCGGGGTCCGGCCTGTATAGACATTATAGCGGGGTCCGGCCTGTATAGACACTATAGCGGGGTCCGGCCTGTATAGACATTATAGTGGGGTCCGGCCTGTATAGACACTATAGTGGGGTCCGGCCTGTATAGACATTATAGTGGGGTCCGGCCTGTATAGACATTATAGCGGGGTCCGGCTTGTATAGACATTATAGCGGGGTCTGGCCTGCATAGACATTATAGCGGGGTCCGGCCTGTATAGACATTATAGCGGGGTCCGGCCTGCATAGACATTATAGCGGGGTCCGGCCTGTATAGACACTATAGCGGGGTCCGGCTTGTATAGACATTATAGCGGGGTCCGGCCTGCATAGACATTATAGTGGGGTCCGGCCTGTATAGACATTATAGCGGGGTCCGGCCTGTATAGACATTATAGCGGGGTCCGGCCTGTATAGACATTATAGCGGGGTCCGGCCTGTATAGACATTATAGCGGGGTCCGGCCTGTATAGACATTATAGCGGGGTCCGGCCTGTATAGACATTATAGCGGGGTCCGGCTTGTATAGACATTATAGCGGGGTCCGGCCTGTATAGACATTATAGCGGGGTCCGGCCTGTATAGACATTATAGCGGGGTCCGGCCTGTATAGACATTATAGCGGGGTCCGGCCTGTATAGACATTATAGGGGTCGGCCTGTATAGACAATATAGCGGGGTCCGGCCTGTATAGACATTAAGCGGGTCCGGCCTGCATAGACATTATAGCGGGGTCCGGTTGTATAGACATTATAGCGGGGTCCGGCCTGTATAGACATTATAGCGGGGTCCGGCTGTATAGACATTATAGCGGGGTCCGGCTTGTATAGACATTATAGCGGGGTCCGGCCTGTATAGACACTATAGCGGGGTCCGGCTTGTATAGACACTATAGCGGGGTCCGGCTTGTATAGACACTATAGCGGGGTCCGGCTTGTATAGACATTATAGCGGGGTCCGGCCTGTATAGACATTATAGCGGGGTCCGGCTTGTATAGACACTATAGCGGGGTCCGGCCTGTATAGACACTATAGCGGGGTCCGGCCTGTATAGACATTATAGCGGGGTCCGGCCTGTATAGACATTATAGCGGGGTCCGGCCTGTATAGACACTATAGTGGGGTCCGGCCTGTATAGACACTATAGTGGGGTCCGGCCTGTATAGACATTATAGCGGGGTCCGGCCTGTATAGACATTATAGCGGGGTCCGGCCTGTATAGACACTATAGTGGGGTCCGGCCTGTATAGACATTATAGTGGGGTCCGGCCTGTATAGACATTATAGCGGGGTCCGGCCTGCATAGACATTATAGCGGGGTCCGCCTGTATAGACATTATAGCGGGGTCCGGCCTGCATAGACATTATAGCGGGGTCCGGCCTGTATAGACATTATAGCGGGGTCCGGCCTGTATAGACATTATAGCGGGGTCCGGCCTGTATAGACATTATAGCGGGGTCCGGCCTGCATAGACATTATAGTGGGGTCCGGCCTGTATAGACATTATAGCGGGGTCCGGCCTGTATAGACATATAGCGGGGTCCGGCCTGCATAGACATTATAGTGGGGTCCGGCCTGTATAGACATTATAGCGGGGTCCGGCCTGTATAGACATTATAGCGGGGTCCGGCCTGTATAGACATTATAGCGGGGTCCGGCCTGTATAGACACTATAGCGGGGTCCGGCCTGTATAGACATTATAGCGGGGTCCGGCCTGTATAGACACTATAGCGGGTCCGGCCTGTATAGACATTATAGTGGGGTCCGGCCTGTATAGACACTATAGCGGGGTCCGGCCTGTATAGACATTATAGCGGGGTCCGGCCTGTATAGACATTATAGCGGGGTCCGGCCTGTATAGACATTATAGCGGGGTCCGGCCTGTATAGACATTATAGCGGGGTCCGGCCTGTATAGACACTATAGCGGGGTCCGGCCTGTATAGACATTATAGCGGGGTCCGGCTGTATAGACATTATAGCGGGGTCCGGCCTGTATAGACATTATAGTGGGGTCCGGCCTGTATAGACACTATAGCGGGGTCCGGCCTGTATAGACATTATAGCGGGGTCCGGCCTTGTATAGACATTATAGCGGGGTCCGGCCTGTATAGACATTATAGCGGGGTCCGGCCTGTATAGACATTATAGCGGGGTCCGGCCTGTATAGACACTATAGCGGGGTCCGGCCTGCATAGACATTATAGCGGGGTCCGGCCTGTATAGACATTATAGCGGGGTCCGGCCTGCATAGACATTATAGCGGGGTCCGGCCTGTATAGACATTATAGCGGGGTCCGGCCTGCATAGACACTATAGCAGGGTCCGGCCTGTATAGACATTATAGCGGGGTCCGGCCTGTATAGACATTATAGTGGGGTCCGGCCTGTATAGACATTATAGCGGGGTCCGGCCTGTATAGACATTATAGCAGGGTCCGGCCTGTATAGACACTATAGCGGGGTCCGGCCTGTATAGACATTATAGCGGGGTCCGGCCTGTATAGACATTATAGCGGGGTCCGGCCTACATAGACATTATAGCGGGGTCCGGCCTACATAGAC